>NC_081295.1:98100000-98212500 GCF_030435805.1 Mustela lutreola
TTTTTTGGGGTGTTTAGTGATTTGGGGGGTAAATACCCAGTAGTGGAATGATTGGATCATATGGCAATTCTATTTTTAATTTTTTGAGGAACTTCCATGATGTTTTCCACAGTGACTGCAGCAATTTACATTCCCACCAACAGCGCACAAGCGTTCCTTATTCTCCACATCCTCAGCAATACTTGTGTCTTGTGTTCCTGATTTTAGCCATTTTGACAGGTGTGAGGTGATGTATCTCATTGTGGTTTTCGTTTACATTGACCTGGTGATTAATGATGTTGAGCATTCTTTCATGTGTCTGTTGGCCATCTGCATGTTTTTAGAAAAATGTCTGTTTAGGTCCTCTGCTCATTTTTTTTAAATAAATATATTTTTAAAGATTTTATTTATTTATTTGAAAGAGAGGCAGTCAGAGAGAGCATGAACAAGGAGAAGGTCAGAGGGAGAAGCAGACTCCCCGTGGAGCTGGGAGCCCGATGCAGGACTCGATCCCAGCACTCCAGGATCATGACCTGAGCCAAAGGCAGTCGTCCAACCAACTGAGCCACCCAGGCATTCCCTCTGCTTAAAAATATTTTATTTATTCAATTTATTCATTTGAGATAGAGAGTGAGAGAGAAGCGAGAGAGCGAGTGAGCACAAGCACGGGGAGAGGCAATGGGTTAGAAAGAAGTCGACTCCCTTCTGAACTGGGAACCCAACATGGGGCTCTATCCCAGGGCCTGGACATCATGACCTGAGCCAAAGGCAGACGCTTAAAACCATCTGAGCCACCCAATGCCCCTTTGCTCGTTTTTTATTGCATTACTTGTTTGTGGTGTTGAGTTGTATAAGTTCTTTATATATTTGGGATATTAACCATTATCAGATGTATCATTTGTAAATATCTTCTTCCATTCAGCAGGTTGTCTTTTTGTTTTGTGGATTGCTTCCTCTGCTGTGCAAAAGCTTTTTAGTTTTGGTATAGTCCCAATAGTTTAATTCTGCTTTTGTTTCCCTTGCCTCAGGAGGCATAAGTAGAAAAATGTTTCTACGGCCAATGTCAAAGAGATTACTGCCTGTGATTTTTCTAAGAATTTTATGGTTTCAAGTCTCACATTTAGATCTTTGATCCATTTTCAGTTTTATTTTAGTATATGGTATAATAAAATGGTCCAATGTCATTCTTTTGCATGTAGCTATCCAGTTTTTCCAACACCATGTTCAAGAAACTGTCTTTTTCCCATTGCATAATCTTGGCTACTTTGTCATAGATTTACTGACCACATAAGCTTGTGTTTATTTCAGGACTTTATCCTCTTCTATTGATCTATGTGTCTTTTTTCTTCCAGTATGATGCTGTCTTGATTACTACAGCTTTGTAGTGTATTTTGAAATCTGGGATTGTGGTATCTTCAGTTTTGTTTTTTTTCAAAATTGCTATGGCTGTTCAGGGTCTTTTGTGATTCCATATGAATTTTTAGGATTATTTTTTCTAGTTTTATCGAAAATATTACGGCATTTGATAGGGATTGCATTAAATATGTAGAATGCTTTGGGTAGTATGGATATTTTAACAATATTAATTTTTCCAATCCATGAGCATGAGGTTTGTGTCATCTTCAGTTTCTTCCATCCATGTTTTAGAGTTTTCAGAGTACAGATCTTTTACCTCCTTGGTTAAGTTTATTCCTAGATATTTTATTATTTTGGGTGCAATTGTAAATGAGACTGTTTCCTTGAGTCTTTTTTTTTTGTTGTTACTTTATTATTAGTGTAGAAATGCAAAAGATTTTTGTATGCTAGTTTTGTATCCTGTGACCTCACACAATTCATTTATCAGCTCCTGTAGTTTTTTGGGGGATGTCATTAGGGTTTTCTTTGTATATAGTATCATGTCATCTGCTAGTAGTAGAAGTTTTACTTCTTCCTTATTTTGTTTAAATATGTTTTATTTCTTTTTCTTGTATGATTTCTGTGACTAAGACTTGCATTACCATGTTGAATAAAAGTGGTGATAGTGGATATCCCTGTCTTGTTCCTGATTATAGGGGAAAAGGTCTCAATTTTTGATCACTGAGTATGATATTAGTTGTGGGTTTTTCATATATGGCCTCTATTATGTTGAGGTATGTTCTCTGTAAACCTACTTTATTGAGAGTTAATATGAATGGATGTTGTACTTTGTAAAATTCTTTTTCTGCATTTACTGAAGTGATAATACAGTTTTTATCCTTTCACTTGTTGATGTGATGTATCACATTGATTGATTTGCAATTATTGAACTACCTTGCATCCTTGGAGTTAATTCCACTTGATGATGTTAAATGATTTTTTTAATGTGTCATTGGATTTGGTTTGCTAATATTTTGTTGAATATTTGTTCATCTATGTTCATCAAAGTTGCTGGCCTATTTTTTTCTCTTTTTTTGTAGTGTCTTTATCTGGTTTTGGTATCAGGACAATCTTGCACTCATGGAATGAGTGTGGACGCTTTCCTTCTATTTTTTTGGAATAGTTTGAGAAGAATAGTATAACTCACCTTTAAATGTTTGGTAGAATTCCCCTGTGACACTATCTGATTCTGAACTTCTGTTTGTTGGGAAGTTTTTTTTGTTTTGTTTTGTTTTTTGATTACTGATTCATTTTCATTGTTAGTAATAGGTCTGTTCCAATTTTTTCTTTTTTCCCCTGATTCAGTTTTGGAAGTTTATATGTTTCTAGGAATTTATCCATTTCTTCTAGGATGTTCACTTTGTTGACATATAATTATTCTTGATGTTCTGTTGTAACTGTTCGCATTTCTGTAGTATGAGCTGTTATTTCTCCTCTTCATTTTAAGTACGCAGTTCATTTTTTTAATTAAAATTTTCAGGTGTATTAGAAAATGATGTGTTTTTCACATCTATTTAATAATTGAGATATTTTTCCTTCTGATTTAATGATGTAGAAATAAGAAAAAGATTATTTTACAGTGTTTCACTTCACACTTACCAGATGGGTATATAAAATAGTGCAGCCACCTTGAAAAACAGTTGAGCAGTTTTGCAAAATGTTAAATATATAATTACCATATGACCCAGCAACTTCACTATTAAGTATATGTGAAAAAGAACTGAAAACATATGCCCATACGAAAGTTTGGTGAGAATGTTCGTAGCATCATTCTTTATAATACCCACAAAGTGGAAGCAATACAAATGTTTACCAACTGCTAAATGGCTAAAAAAATTGGTATATCCATACAAGAGAATATTATTCAGCCCCAACAAGTATTGAGCTACTAAGACATGCATATAGATGAACCTTGAAAGCACTATCCTAAATGAAAGAAACTAGACACAAAATCTTACAGATTATATTACTTCATTTATATGAAAATCCCATAATAGGCAAATTCATAGAGACGGAAAGTAGATTAAAATTTTCTGCGGACTGAGGGTACATGAAATGGAGAAAACTGCTAAAGAGTATGAGGTTTCTTTTGAGGTGATAAAAAGGATCTGCAATTAGATAGTGGTGATAGTTGCACAACTTTGTGAATATACACTAAAACCCACTGAAGCATACATATATTTTAAAATGGTGAATTCTGAAATAAATAAATAAATAAATAAAATGGTGAATTCTGTAACATGATGACTACAGCCAGCATTGCTGTATGAAACACAGGAAAGATGTTAAGAGAGTAAATCCTAAGTATTCTCATCTTGAGATGAATTTTTTTTCTTTTTCTTTTCTTTTCTCTTTTGTAGGAGAAGACAGATGTTCGCTGAGCTTATTGTAGTAATATTTCAAAACAATGTAAATTAAGCCATCATCTTGTATACTTTAAGCTTATTAGTGAGGAATGTTATTATTATTTCTCAATAAAACTGGAAAAAATCTCAAAATAAAGGTGAGTTCTATGATATACAGTTTCTATCTGCATTTTTAAAAAGCTTAAATACATTAGGAGAATTTCTTGAGGTCTCAAACTGACTGAAGTATCTAATCACTCAGACAGAACTTACTAGTCTTTTCTGTTTGGTCTGGCCCTGTTAATACTCAAGAATATATAAGAGACTTCTGATTGAAGATGACAGTTATTTTTGTATGTGTGCTGTTGAAGGATTATGTTTAATTTAAATTAATTAAACTTAAATAAATAAATGAAAAAAAATAAGTGAAATGGGTAATTAAAAATGGTTCCCCAATAATTCCTTGGTCCATGTCACAAAATTCAAACAGTTAAAGAAGCCAATGAATTACATAACTAGATCTCAAATTATGTAAAGAATTTCAACTTTATACTATAATGTGAAAACAGCAAGCAATAGTCTAGTTGATCGTAAGAGGAAGAGTATTCTCCAGAGCCCCAAAAGTTCAAATGCTATACTGGAAATACATACCGATAATGAATACTCAAGTCCTTCCTATTCTTCCTTCAAGTCCATACTGATAATAGACATTTATCATTTATAAATAAAATCATGGAGAAGATTTTGACAAGTACAAAAAATGGTTTGATATTCATGGCACTTCCTTTTTGAAGATAATTAAGAGGGTAAATACTCATCTCTAAAATGGTTTAGGTGTGGGCACCTGGGTGGCTCAGTGGGTTAAAGCCTCTGCCTTCAACTCAGGTCATGATCCCAGGGTTGTGGGATTGAGCCCCACATCAGGCTCTTTGCTTGGCAGGGATCCTGCTTCCTCCTCTCTCTCTCTGCCTGCCTCTCTGCCTACTTATAATCTCTCTCTGTGTGTCAAATAAATAAAATCTTAAAATTTTTTTTTTTAAAGTGGTTTAGGTGTGACCTTTTCCTGAGTGCAAACAGATAAACTTTTGTGGGGTTTTTCTCATCCTAGTCTACAAAATGTCAGTTTTCTGATTCAATGAGCAATCTTTTTCACTTCTCTCTCATATTAGTTGTCATAATAGT
Organism: Mustela lutreola; assembly: GCF_030435805.1. Classification (NCBI taxonomy): domain Eukaryota; kingdom Metazoa; phylum Chordata; class Mammalia; order Carnivora; family Mustelidae; genus Mustela; species Mustela lutreola. Next base: position 98,104,902 of record NC_081295.1, read on the forward strand.
TAAGTGGTTGGTTAATTGGCTTAGCATCAGATTTCATTGCCTATATATTATGTTTGTTTTTTTCTTCTACTCCAAGTATTTTCAATCAAACCCTCTTTTGTGTTTTATTTACAAACCTTACATTCCAATTTGAACTTTGAAGTAATTTAAAAAACAAACATCTTCTCGTACCCACATAAAAAATTATATTAAAATTTAAAAAAAAACAAAAACAAACAAAACAAAACAAAACAAAAAAAACCATCTAATTTAGTTATTTATTCATTCACTTTTCTGTCACTTATTCATTTATTTAGCAAATGCTGACTGCCCACCATCTGCCTGACCCTATGCTAAGAACCAGTGATACATAGTCTTGGCCCTTAAGGGTCTCCTGGTTTAGTTAGGAAAAACAAAATGTACAAATAAGGAAAACCGTGCATTTTGGTAGGGGTTTTAACAAAGGTACCGACCAGCTGTTCTTCAAGCGTGGAGATGGAAGGAATTACACTGGAGATCGAGAATGAAGAACTAGAAAATTGTCAGAGAAGACTTCAGGAAAGCAAGAGTAGACATTCTCTAGATGCACCGTAGGTAAGGTGAGAGAACATTCCAGATATATAGGTTTCCTGTGAAAACTTTCATAAGCTGAAGTGACATAAAGGAAAGAAGCAACTACCATTAATTTATGAGAAAAAATTCTTGAGCATTCCCAGACCCAAAAATGACCTCTTTCAGGCTGTTCTGAGACCTTAGGACTTCTTTTGCTATACACCGAATAAAATAGAAATAAAGCACAGATGCTCAAGAGACTCAATTGAGAGCGATGGTGGCTTGATGCTGAGATACTGAGCATAGTTTCTGGGGAAGGAGCTTCGTGGGGCCATTCTACCTGCTCACGGTGCTTGCTACCTTTGTAAAGGCTTGATGCAAAACAAATGCTGAATACTATTTTTGCTTTTTGCCTTTTTCTGTAAGGTTTCTTTTGGTTAGGGAGAACAGGTATTAATAAGTCTTTTGTAAAAGCAAAGTGGCATAATGCAAACTTTCAAAAAGTGGGGGGATACCTGTAGTAAAATTTGTAGCAAAGAATGAAACTCTTGAGTGTTTTCATTGAGTACTGCTATGTACACACATTACTAAATACAGTTCATTAGACATAATAAACAGAGTCCTCATAATACTATTGAGGGTTCACATAATTAGTAGAGGAGTCAGTATTTAAATTTATTTCTAGCTGATTCTATAGCACACGGTCTTAACCAACATATTCCCCTGCCTCTAATGACACTTGTAATGTCTCCTCCCCCTTACTGTTTGTTTCTTTAATTCTCATTATGAAACTCTCCTGTATCCAAAGACCGCCTAATAATGTTCTCCCTTTACCGATTGCCAAAAGATAAATCAGTATGTTCTCAACAAACTTTATCTCCTTGAAGCTAAATCAAATACTTAAAAAAAAATTGTCACTTTGACAAACTAAATATATTTTGATGGGCTCTATAACCATAGAAACAATCCCATAAGCATAATGAAAACAAAGCATTTAATTTCAAATGATAAATTTAATAAAAGCACCTTTTAATAATATGTTGACTGTTAAAAGACATTAGCTGGTTTTACAGATGATTTATACCACAATATTTGTTTCTTCCCTATAAAACAAACTCAGATCTGGTGAAACAAATCACATAAAATCTCTCCTGTTGTTTTTGTTGAGTTTCTTCTTAGTGCTCTAACACTCTTGTCTATACTAGATCTTCTGTTATTGTAAAACATCCCTCTGTTAGCAGAGTAGTTTGGTGTTCTCTCCTTCTTTCAGATCAAACACCTGTGAGGTGGGATGAATATGGAATTCTTTTGAGTGTTCAGCACAGTGCAAAATACTTTCCAAACTTTCCTGGCATAGAGAAGTACCAGATGTGTTTTCCTTAAAAGAAAAAGAAAGTAGATAAGCTTAGATGTATTTCCAGGTAAAGTTAATCCGTATGTTACTGATTAGTTAATTGATATTATCAAAAAGTTCACTGATGCTACACGAATAAAGAACTCTTTATTGACTCTTCGTAAAAGTGCAGGTATATTTTGCTTTTAGATATGAGTAAGATTTTTAGCATAGGAATTTTATTTTTTTCATGTATAAAGTTCAGTGTTGAGGATCTTGTTGATTCTTGGGAACTTCAAGATTTTAGAGAGAGGTGGTTAATTGGCACATGTGAGACTTGATGGTTATCTCATACAGAGCATAATGGAGTGGCTGAGTTACATGGATACTGGAGTTAGATTGTCTCAGTATAAATCCTGTATCTATTAGTTACAAGCTGTGCAATTTTATGCAAATTGCATAGCTTTCTATGCCTTAGTTTCTTATTCCTACACTAAAAACAGTAATAGGATTACCCTGAAGGTTAAATTAGTTAAGGCATGTAAGCACTTAGAATAGGTATATCATACATGCTCATACAAGTTGCCATTGTCATGTATCATGCTACAAGGATATTATCAACTGCTAGCAATACTCCTGACTCTTATTTCACACACCTAGAACCCATCCTTACCAACTTGGAGTTGGCAACACTTTTTACAGGTGTTTTATATGGCTTTACTGTAGGTGGCTTTCAGATGTTTGTGAGACATTGTGCTGGGCACTGATTTGGAACAAAACACACCTATTCTGTACATATATCAAGTCTATAGGAGGCTTTATAAGTTATTTCTTTTGGAAGATTTTCCATTGACAAATGTAAGGTTTCACAATTTGGTCCATGTTGAAAATGTCCAGCAGGGCTCTTGTCTGGCAAATGACAGAGCTTAGGGAAGCCTTGACCTCTAGGAACCCACAGGGTGTCCTCGTAAACAACTAGATACATTCAATTCAGTGTTATCTTTCTTTCTTTTTTTTTTTTTTAAAGATTTTTTTATTTATTTGACAGACAGAGATCACAAGTAGGCAGAGAGGCAGGCAGAGACAGAGAGGGGGAAGCAGGCTCCCTGCTGAGCAGAGAGCCCGATGTGGGGCTTGATCCCAGAACCCTGAGACCATGACCTGAGCCGAAGGAAGAGGCTTAACCCACTGAGCCACCCAGGCACCCCCAGTATTATCTTTCTGACCAAGAAGATATGTCTTAGTCACATTTCACACTCCTGATCCTGTGCTCTCCACCATTTCCCTCAGCTCTATCAGTACCACAGCAGGGGTGCATCCTTATTTGGAGCATGGATACGATTGGACTTATCTGATGAGTTAGACACATAGAATCAATATTTGGTGCAGTAAGAGAAGTGCATGTTCAAATAAAACTGGAATGAAGCAAACAGTACGGTGACTGGTTGAGTCAGTACTTTCCTTTGGCCTGTGTTATATGGTATCAGATGAAAAGAAAGTGAGCCCAAGAATGTTCTTGGCCACTCTTTAACCCTACCATAGCAGGCTTTGGTCTGCCAGTAAAATTCTCAGGCAAGTGAGGTATCTACAAATTAAATTTTAGACATCAGCAATACTAAATATCAAAGGGACTATTTCAGTGTCTGCAGTGACAGTCATGGTTGATATTCAAAATATTTAGTAGCCATTATGTCTTTGACACTGACAAATCAGTATAAAGAAGAAGTCAACCAGTACAGTTATATTGTCAAAAGCCTGCTGAATAGTACCCCCCCTGTATTGTCTTAGTCATTTGGGAATTTCTGAAGATAGGTTATGAACTGAACACTTATTCATGGAGATGTTGTTGTTAGGAAAACAGAAACAGATACACTAACAGAGAGAATTTAATATAGGAAATTGTTAAACAAGGGTTGGGGAACTGAGAAAACAAAGTAACAACAGTGAGGTAATGCAGATAGAAGAACCACAGGGATCAGCTCTCACTCCTAGATCTGGGGAAACAGAGTGAAGAGATTGGAATTATTAGAAGCAATAAACTCTGAGGAGAGGTACTTCAGTTGGGGATTCAGATTTCTGAAAAGGGATTTCTGCCTGTTCAGGAGCTCCAAAGGGGTCCAGTGGAGCTTGTTCTCAGACTTCTGAGGAGGGGGTCACTGGCTTAATGGTGTAATACTTGTGAGGCCAAGTGATGGCCTATTTCAGGGAGTGTCAAAAGAAGCTAGAAAAAGCTCCCGTGTTATCAAACTGAGTGCCTGTTCTGGGACCACACTGATAAGAATGGCAGGCAAGTTGTGTTTCTTCCCCCAGCCTTTTAGATCCCAACCCCTCCTTGGTGAGCCCCCTTTTGATGCAATATAACAGAAATCAAAATTGGTAAAAGAGAAATATATTTAGTAGAATGGTAGCCCTGATATTATAGACGCTATATATATAACAGAGTTGATTAAAAACCGAGAGATAATAGCTTCAAAATCAGCAAGGTAAACTAGTTGTTTCTCACTTGCCTGGGAATTTTACTGGCAGACCAAAGCCTGCTATGGTAGGGTTAAAGGGTGGCCAAGAACATTCTTCATACTAGGTATGAATTTACATATATGTGTGTATTTACATATATATACACATACATTACATGACTATATACATATATTATGACATACCTATGTCTTTGGTTATGGAAAGTTCTAAAGCCACAGAAACTTTAATACATTAAATAGCTTACTAATTTATTATAAATGTATTTGTAAGGCTCACTTACTAACAGATATAATAAGCTAGAATCGTGAAAACTTTCCACCATAAAATATCTAAAAATCCCAGAGAGTAAATAGTTTTAGGTCCTCTTTTAAATAAGTGCCTTAAGAAGCAGGATCAAGAGTCCAGGAAATTAGTCCACTGAAGTCACTGAGCAGGGATGTCTACTGATAATAGGAAGCCTAAAGCTTAGGTTTCAATGACTGCCTGGGAGTGAGGGTGGCAAAGGTAAAGCTCTGAGACATCCAAGAGATGAGAAGTACAATGAAAGGTTACCATTTCTTCCCCTGTCTGAAGTCTTATGTGATCCAGAAAAATCTACACCCTTCAGGGAAATGAAATGGGGAAAAAATGTACTTCACAGTTACAGAGCGCAAGAAAATTGATTGCCTCAGTTTTGACTTGAGTAGAGAAGAAATATCCTTTGTGGAGAATTTATGGCCAAAAGCCCATACTTATGTGATACTTGAAACAAAAAGTGTAAGTTGAGAATTATTTTTAAAGTGTACCTAGGTAGGGAGTGCCTTCAAGAGCCTACAGAAACAAACAATATCCTCTCTGGAGGAAAACACTTTCAATCCAGCTTTAAAAGACTTGCTGAGATAGAGTAATAATGATTATGGGATCACAATAGAAAAGTAACAAAGCTACGAGGAAGAACAAACAAACAAACACCTTGAGTGAAAGTCAGCAGAAACAACAAGCAATAGAGAACCAGATCCAAAAGTCTTTAGATAGTAACATTTTGGGATTAATGTAACATTAAAAAAATTATTAAAGACTTACAAAAGTGAACCAACAATGTGAATCAGAAGCAAGAGTTAAAGCAAATAATAGTCAACTTGTAAATAAACAAAATAGATGAAAGTAAAATTAAAATATTTTATGGAAAGTTTCAAGAGCAGATTAGGTCAGGGGTAAGCAAACTTTTTCTGTAAAGTTTTTTCTTTTATTTTCCTGTCTCATTTCTCCTTCTTCTCTCCTCCTCCTCTTTCTTTTTTTTGTGTGTTATTGTTCTTTGTCTCTTTTTTGTTTGTTTTTTGATTTTTATAATCTTTTCAATGTGTGAAAACCATTCTCAGCTCTCGGGCTCTACAAAAATAGATTGTGGGCCAGATTTGGACCATAATTTGCTGTTCTCTGGATTAGACAGTGCTAAAAAGATAATTAGTTATCCAAAAGTAGAGCTGAAGAAATTCCACAGAAAGCAGAACAGAAAGATAAAATGATACAAAATATAAATGAGGGATTAAGAGAATTTTTACTTTACTTTTTAAAGTAAAAAGTCAAACTGACATCTGGGAGATCTAAAAGAATGGTAGAGAGACGATATTTAAATTTTTTTGTTGTGGGAGTGTAGTTGACTTGCAATGTTAGATTAGTTTCACACACACAGCGTAACGATTCAACACATGTCTGTACGTTGTACTGTACTCATAAGTGTGGCTAGAACCATCACCATACAATGCCTTTACAATATCATTGACTATATTCCCTGCACTGTACCTTTTATCCCTGTGATTTATTCATTCCATTTTGAGAGACAATTGCTGAACATTTTTAAAAACTGATGGAAAGTTCTCAGATTCAAGGAGGCCAGTGGATCATAAAGTGAAGTCTACTCTTAAACAAGCTGAAGAAAGACAATAACAAAACACCAAAGAGAACTTCAGAGCAGTCATGCTGTTCCTCCTAGGTAAATTGGCAGCTAATTTGACAGCTGGTTTGATAATAGCCATAAGTAGAAGCCAGAAGATGGTGAGATAGTATCTTTAAAATGTTGAGAAAATATCACTAGCAACTTAAAATATCTATTTCTATTTTATAGGTTTCTTTTTTTCATGTTTCTGGTAAATTTCATGAATTTATATCTGCCTCATTTTTCACATTGCTTGGGTTTTCTGAATTAGAGATGGATGAAATCACTGTTCTTGCCTTTCTGGCTATGGAACACTTAAAATGGACCATGGAGTAGAGAGTTTTTGTGAGTGTCCAAACATATGCTTTGTATCTAAAATCTACATTTTATGGGCCTGAATAATAACAGTGTCTGGACAACCAAAATAAATGGAAAATCTCTATATTAATGGTCACAGTCTTTGCTAATAAACAGATCTCTTGAGCGTGCTTTCCATTCATTCTTATTTGACGTTCATATTTTTTTTTAAGATTTTATTTATTTATTTGACAGAGATCACAAGTAGGCAGAGAGGCAGGCAGAGAGAGAGGAAAGGAAGCAGGCTCCCTGCTGGGCAGAGAGCCTGATGTGGGGCTCTATCCCAGGACCCTGGGATCATGACCTGAGCCAAAGGCAGAGTCTTTAACCCACTGAGCCACCCAGGTGCCCCCTCATATTTTGAAAAGAAGCAAACTTTTAAACAAATAATTACCTGTTTTCCCCAGGGTAGGTAGGAACCACCAAGTATATGTCATGAGAATACTTTGCTCATAAACTGTGAAGATAAGGTTCTGTCTGTCTCACTCACTACTGTAATCCGAGCTCCAATGAAATGCCTTAAGCATGGTAGTACTTACTACATATTGGTTTGAAGAGATGAATGGAAGGATTAGTGAATAAGGCAGCTGATTCTAGCTGCAGATTGTTCAAATTTAATAACCCCTCCAAGTGGAGTCTTTCTTTCTTGGGGTCCCCTTTGGCATTATGGATATGTCAGTATGTGTACAACGTTATTTTCATATATTTCACATTTACTTTTTCAGTCTCCTTGAGGAGAAGTCACGTATATTTTTAAACTCAAGTGCTAAGCACAATGTTTAGAACACATACCTTTTTTAAGGAAACCTGAACAATCAGTGAGTGTTTGACCCACTGGCTGACTAAATGGATGGATAAATGAACAGATGAGGAAGCTCAAGATGGATAGCTCTTAGCCTTCGGGGATCAGGGAAGGCATATTGGGTAAGAGAATGCCTAAATGACCTCTTACTTTACCTCTCTTATTTAGATATACTGTAGCTCTAGAAACATATTCTCAGACGCATGCTTGGGATAACACTAGTGCATCACAATGCTCTGCGGTTTGGTTTCCTTTGCCACCGCGCTACTGAAAAGGTTCCTGCATTCAATCAGATTGGTGATTCCTCCTTCTTGGAAGCCTCTATACCTTGCCTCTGGGCTCCCCTTTCTCCTCTCCCACCAATCTCATTCCCTTTCTGGACCTCCTCTTTCCCTTTTCCCATCAAACATCAGTGTGCCCCTGTTTTGTTGTTGCCTCTCCTCTTTTCATTCCCTAGGTAACCTCATCCACCTACATTACTGAAGAGCAGGCTGACGAATAGGAAATCTCTGGCCCAGGTCATTCTGGAGGCCTTCCAGCATCCTGCTACATGCCTGTATCTTCCATAGGTGTCTAAACCGTAACTCATCTACAACTAAACTAATTATTGTTCCTGGAGTTTGGGGAATGAGCATTTCTCTTAATTTCCAACCTGGGTTAGAGATACAGGTAGCAGACTGATTATACATTTCACACCAGGCCCACCTCTCAGGTCCTTCCATACCATACCTGGGCCACTGGAAATTCGTGTGATATCTAGGATATTATGCTTGCCTACCTATGAGACTTTGAGGGATACAGATCTCCATTGCTTGGGGGGCTTCCCAGCATATTTGTTTCTGTCTTTTCAGAAACCCCAAGAATAAATAAATAAATAAATAAGTAAGTATGTATGTATGTATGTATATTTGTATAATTTATATATATTATATAGAATATATATTTTATATTTAATTTATATATATTTATATACTTTTTAAATTTAATTTCTTTTCAGTGTAACAGAATTCATTGTTTATGCACCAGACCCAGTGTTCCATGCAATACATGCCCTCCATAATACCCACCACCAGTCTACCCCAGCCTCGCACCTCCCTGCCCCTTCAAAACCCTCAGATTATTTTTCAGAGTCTGTAGTCTCTCATCGTTCATCTCCCCCTCCAATTTCCCTCAACTCCCTTCTCCTCTCCATCTCCCCATGTCCTCCATGTTATTTCTTATGCTCCACAAATAAGTGAAACCATATGATAATTGATTCTCTCTGCTTGACTTATTTCACTCAGCATAATCTCTTCCAGTCCCGTCCATGCTGATGCAAAAGTTGGATATTCATCCTTTCTGATGGAGGCAAAATACTCCATAGTGTATATGGACCACATCTTCCTTATCCATTTGTCCGTTGAAGGGCATCTTGGTTCCTTCCACAGTTTGGCGACCATGGCCATTGCTGCTATGAACATTGGGGTATAGATGGCCCTTCTTTTCACTACATCTGGACCTTTGGGGTAAATACCTAGTAGTGCCCAGATATGGACCTTCAACTCTATGGTCAAATAATCTTCAACAAAGTAGGAAAAAATATCTAGTGGAAAAAAGACAGTCTCTCCAATAAATGGTGCTGGGAAAATTGGATAGCTATATGTAGAAGAATGAAACTCAACCATTCTTTTACACCGTACACAAAGATAAACTCAAAATGGATAAAAGATCTCAACATGAGACAGGAATCCATCAGAATCCTAGAGGAGAACATAGTAACTTCTTCGATATCAGTCACAGCAACTTCTTTCAAAATATGTCTCCAAAGGCAAAGGAAACAAAAGCGAAAATGAACTTTGGGGACTTCATCAAGATCAAAAGCTTCTGCACAGCAAAGGAAACAGTCAACAAAACAAAAAGGTAACCCACAGAATGGGAGAAGATACTTGCAAATGACAGTACAGACAAAAGGTTGATATTCAGGATCTATAATGAACTCCTCAAACTCATCACACACAAAACAGGCAAACATATCAAAAAATGGGCAGAAGATATGAACAGACACTTCTCCAATGAAGACATACAAATGGCTATCAGACACATGAAAAAATATTCATCATCACTAGCCATCAGGGAGATTCAAATTAAAACCACATTGAGATACCACCTTACACCAGTTAAAATGGCCAAAATTAGCAAGACAGGGAACAACATGTATTGGAGAGGATGTGAAGGATATATTTTTATTTCAGGAGAAATTCCTTTCTCTCTCTCTTTTTGAAGATTATTTATTTATTTGAGAGAGGGAGAGGGGGCAGCAAGCGCACAAGCAAAGGAAGCAGCAGAGGGAGTGAGAAGCAGGCTCTCTGCTGAGCAGGGAACCCAATGCAGGGATCCATCCCAGGAACCCAAAATCATGACTTGAGTTGAAGGCAGATGCCCAAATGACTGAGTCCCCCAAGGCTCCCCTCCTTTCTCTTTAAAACTTACTTCCCTCAGTGGGCTGAGGTTTCTGAAAACAAAAGCCTGGAGGCTACACTAGGAATTTCCCATGACAAAAGAATGAGCAGACCATCTTGCCTGCTTAATAAGTATGAGGCAAAAGATGTGGAAAAATCTCTGATGACAGAGGGCAAGGTTTTCCATGTTCAATAGTAGAGAATATCCTCTGGTAGGAGGAAATTCCGAGTAGTAGTGAAGAGAGTTGATAGAGTAGTAGGTTGCTGACAGGGTCCTTGCCCATACCAACCAGGGCAAATCTAAGTGCAAGATAATGCTAAAACCCCTAGACAGATTTGAGGATCTGGGAAAAATTACACCCAATTCCGATGTGGGATCTGCAGAGGTGGAAAACATTACACTTCTCCATTCCCAGCCAGATGGGAGAGCAGAAGAAATGTATATATGGTTATCTCGATAGACAGGTGATCCAGAATTTTCTGTGGTGTCCCAAACTCTAGAGCAGCAGAATCTTTCTGTGTTGTTGGGAGCACAAAGAGGAGTTTCCCACATTCCAAGCTCAGCATATTCCAAATGCCCAGTGTAGCACATGAAGAGACCATGAGCTCTGGAACAAGGAAGGATCTATAGATCCTCTGTGGATCGATAGCCTCATGGTGAATGGAGATGTGGGTCCCAGCAGAGTAAGCCCATGTGGACAGAGGATACGCCATAGGCCAGATGCCTCTTTGAATGCTTTTGAATTTTTCTATGACTCTGGAACAAGGAGAGACTAAAATCCCTGATGGAAATTGAGCTCCCATCTGCGAAGGCTTGAAGTAGAAATAAATGCCAAATTTAGAAATAAATCTGCCTTTTTTATGCATCTGATTCTGCATCCTTTGGGCAGTTTGATAATCTATTAAAAGGTCAAGTGGTTACTAAGCATGTTATTGAGATTTTGAAAATCTCAATATTTATTCTTTATTTAATCTTTATTCTTCAGGGAAGAATAAAATGGGTAAAAGATTTCAATTAGGTTCTGGATGGAAGAATTTAAAAAGAGGTATAGTTTTGAGGAGAAAATCTGTTCTTCAGGAATGTTTCTTGAATTACACAAGAAAGTAATTTATGAAAGGAGTTATCTGGCATTTTGGGGGGGGGGGGTTGTATACATTTACTTCCAAGAATCTGTTTTCTTTTTTAAATACATACACATGCATTCAATGTTAATCTTGATGTTTTAATCCTAACCCCTATTTTTAAAATGAGCATTGATCTTGCCAACTGTGGTTTTTCTAGCCATAGTACATTTAAGGAATATTACTCTTAATTGGCAAGAAATTTAATTCTGGTTATTAAGAAGAAGGACGGATGGGTGGACTTTTAAAGGATTTTCCAAATATGTTGAAAGTAACAGGGCTTTCTTGATTCCTTATTCAATACAGTTAAATACCCCAAATTCTCAGTTGCTAGACTATGCCAGGTAACTATGATACACTTTTATTATATTTATAATTTTTATTTTTTAGTGGCTCCTTTTACATAATCAACTCTAAATAATGGAAGATCTTAATTCGGAGAAAAAAAAAAACCATCCGTTGATATATAAAGACTAATGGTAAAAGTAAATTTTTAACTCAAATTTATGGTATTATTCTACATCAGAATTCAGCATTGATGATATTTAATGAAATAATAAGCAGTATTTTTGAGACTGGAAAAGCAGAAGAAAGAAAATCAAATTTGAATTATTATGATATGCGAGTCATTGAATCTATTAAATCCACTTGCCCTTAAGACTTCTTGCTGTTGTGGAAGGCATTTCACAAGCTTATAATTACATTTTGTTTTTTTTCCCCCTTTGCATTTAGGCTGTAGCTTTATTAAATTATTCATTATAATATACCAACTTTAAACCCAAATAGTGTATAAATACAAGATCTTGTAACTTCAACACGGTATTAGAGCCTTAGGAACCAAAGGTATGTGTTATGTGTTCTACTGTATTATTTTCTGATTGCCACTGGACTCTCTATGGCTTTGGCTGCCCCTGTTGTCATATACTGAGTCCGCTGCAGTCTTTCCAGTGTAACTTCATACCTTCTCCGTGTCTCACAGCTGGGTACCTAAGGACCCTGCACGAGATGCTGGATGGCACTTCTATCTACGTATTACTTTTCTCCAAATGACAATGCACGTCATAGTGCAGGCAGTGATCATGTATGTGGGTATTTAAGTGGGGAAAGTAAGTTATGGGAAGGCCAAAAACGTTTCAGCAAAGAAAATAATAAAATTGTATTATATGTTGACCAAGTTTTGTCACAGTCAGGAGTTAACATGCATTGCCCTGTTTTCCAGCTCTTCTGACTTGTGATCATTTGAGTACAAGAACAGAGAAAGGTCAAAATTGAGGGTTTCGTCACTGCATCATTGTGTGTGCACATACATGTGTGTATGAGTGCGGTTGTTTGAAGAGATAAGATCCTATTAACTTAAAATTTGCACTGGAATAATCCCATCACCGACTTTACCTCTATTCTCATATTTCCTTCGGTCTACCACTGGCATCCACATCGTTTTGCATCATACCTCTTCCCGCCCCCGTAATAAACTTGTTTGAATGCATATAACATCTACATTTCCTTTATTTTGTAGGGTTGGAACTGACTCAGTTTTGCACTCCATACATGTCAAAGTCTGAACATGATAGAAACTGACTATAACAGGTGCTCAGTAAATGTTTGCTCAATGAATAAGAGAAAACGTTGTAGATGTCTTCAACTACAGTTTTACATCATATACCCCTGTGTAATTACAGAAGTCCATGCATAAACACATTCTTGTCAGAAAAGATTCAAATAATATGGAGGTATAGGATGTAAAATAACAGTCTGCCATTTTCCTGGTCCTGTTCCACCCTCACTATCCTACTTTCTTCCGCAGAAGGAACTATTTTTACTACTTACTGTGTTTCTTTATAGTCCTTTTTAAATTTCTATTTGTACACCCCTCCACACACATACATATACCCACACAGATTTTCTTCTTCTTGGTGTAAATTCATGGGTTTAAAACTATCTTCTAAAATTTGATTTTTGGACTAACATATTTATTGGAAATTTTTATTGTGTCACTGTGCAGAGATGTACCTTATTTTTTAATAATTCTTTTTATGATTTTGTAATATAGATGTACTATATAATAATAGCTCCATACCTGATGAGCATTTAGGTTGTTTACTGTTTTTTTTTGCAGAATTTTTTACTTTAACAATTTGATGGGTGCAAATCTTATGCATTTTAAATCTTGCACAATTGTATTTATGAGTGAGGTTGATCAGTTTTACTTATGAGTATTTTCAGACATGATGTTCACATACATTGCCCATTTTCTTTCCTTTTTTTTTTTTTTTTAAGATTTTATTTATTTATTTGTCAGAGACAGAGAGAGAGAGCATGCACAAGCACGGGGAGCACCAGGCAGAAGGAGAAGTAGGCTCCATGCCGTGCAAGGAGCCTGAGTGGAACTTGGTCCTAGGACCCGGAATCATGATGCGAGCTAAAGGCAGAGGCTTAATGGACTGGCCACCCAAGTGTCCCCACTTTGCCCATTTTCTATTTGTTGGTTTCTCTTTACCTCTTCTCAGCTTTTTGATTAGAATGTCCTAGAAATTAAATACCTTTTTTTGATTATCGGTGCTACTGGTATTTTACCTTACACGCTTGTATTCTAATTTGGAGTTAATTTTTATTCCTTTCTGTTCTAAATGCTTATACCAGTTTGTTTATGTGTACTTTCTGTAAACCCTATATATTGTGTGTTTTCCCTTTCAATAGAAGAATTTAATAATTTCAGACAGGTGCGATCATTGTTGTCCTTGGACTTGACCTTATGTTGATTTGTGATATAATCATCTTTTCCTTACTCTTTCCCCTGCTCTTCCTTCCTCGTTCCCTCCTGACGCTGTCTATTGATTTAATTATTTTTATTTATTTATTTTCCTTCTACTTCTAGAATTCTGTTTTTAATACATATATTTAAGTTTTTTGTCATTATTTAGTATTAATCAGTATGTTTTTCTCCTCTGAAGATGACAAAAAGCTTAGCATGTTTTCATCTCTCCCCTCCCCACTGTCTCCTGCATTGAGATCATTCAAGATTTTGATTTCAGATTATTTCTTTACATTATGCATATAGGATTATTCAGACTTAACTATGAATGTTCTATATCACTTTATCTATACTTTTGTTGTAATGGGATGTGACTATCAGTAACTTTTATTAAAAAGAGCTTCTGCAAACAGTACATTTCCTTCACTCTTGCACTTGAATGCTAGTTTAGACATAAGATTTGGGGTCAAAATAATGTTATTTCTTAACTTTGAGGGTATTACTTCATTGTCTCCTAGCACCTCATGTTGTCAGTGGGAAGACTGATGAGTCTGATTTTTTCAGTTTTGTGAACAGAGCAGTATTTTCATCAAAACATTTTGTGATTTTCTAATTATCTTTATTTTTTTTTTAAGATTTTATTTATTTATTTGAGAGAAAGCACGTGTACACATGCAAAAGAGAGCATGAGCAGTGGGGAGCGTCAGAGGGAGAGGCAGAAGCAGGCTTCCCACTGAGCATGGAGCCTGATGAGGGACTGGATCCCAGGACCCTGGGATCATGATCTGAGCCGAAGGCAGACGCTTAACTGACTGAGCCACCCAGGCGCCTGCCATCTAATTATTTTGATGAAAATTTTCCAAGGTGTACTTAGGATAACTATTTTCTCATTACCCTGCAGAATGAGTCTACTCAGTAATAGAATCTTATTTCTCTGTAGCTCTGGAAATTTTCTTCTGTTACTTTGTACTCTCCCTTGACTTCCATTCTTTCTGGTCTCTTTAGAACTGTTTTAAGTAGATGTTGGCTTGACAATTTCAATGTATACATATTTTATGTAATGATTTTCATCTCTTTGTCTTTTAGTCATTATTCTTTGGGGTAATTTTTTGATTTTTTGTTTTTGTTTTGTTGTTGTTGTTGTTTTTGTTCTCCCATTTCTTCCTAGCTTTATTGTGTCCATTCTGCTATTTACTCCATATAGTTCACTGTGTTTAAAGTTTTCAGCATTATTTATTTACTAGGTAAATAGCTGTGGGTTTTGTTTTTTTAATAGATGGTTAGAGTTTTTTTTTTTTTAATCTCTATGAGAAGAATCAGTAACACTTAATTTTTTTGTTTTTTTTTTTTCCAGTTTGGACTATTAACTTTTCTCAAGTGTTAGACCTTGGTTAATTTTATTTGGTGTTTGGTGGTGTTGGTTAAACCCAACGATCTGGTTCACTCTCTGTCAAATAAATAAAATCTAAAAAAAAAAAAAAAGATCTGGTGATTCTTCCTTATCTCCTCCCATCTTTGTGTTTTGTTATGTTTGTAAATGTCTTTTTGTCTACTCCTGGGTGTGAATTCTCATTCAAGATCTTACTTTCAGATATTGGTTGGGGAGGGGCAGGACATAGATTGGGAAGAGTGTGCCAGTAGCTTATCATCTGGGTAATGTGTTTCCCTCTTCCTTCTTGATGTCACTAACTCCCTATGCTGCCTCTCTTCTTCCTTCCCTGAGTACCCAGACTTCTGCTTTAGCCTGAGGGTTAAATGCCGTGCTGCAACCTACTTATGACAAGCTGTGGAGGGATAAAAGCCAGGATGCCCAGGTGCTCTGAATGGATTTTTTCAAATAATGGCTCTGATGATTGCCACGGGGTATTCTTCCACTTCATGTCTCTGTTACCTCAAGAGTGAAACATTCCCAGAGCCACTTCTACTTCAACGGGCATGTTCTTGTGGATTTTTTGGTTGTCCCGCCCCCCCCCCCCCAAATACCTCAATCCCATCTTCCTTCAGTCTTTTAAGAATTCTTTAAAATTGTTTACCCACCAATAGCATGTCTTCCTCTTTGCCTCATTATTACAGAAGAAGAGATCTTTGTGTCCCTCTGTACATGTTATCTCGGTCACTATCATAACTATAATATTTATGCCCACAGTTATTTCCATAAATAAATCTTTATTACTATACATGGTTCAATGGCTTTTAGTCATATAGTGTGGTTTGGGGTAGGCATGGATGTGGGCACCTGAGTTCATTTCTGACATTTTGTCTTAATATCTAGAAATTGTCTTTAAATGGACCTTTATGCTCTGATTTCGTTCACAATGGAAGGCATAACATTACAGGGTATTCACTAGGTTTAGTGAAATTCTTTGTGCAAACCACTTAAGACAATAAAGCTGAATAGCTTTGTGTCTGATGATTTATCTAGTGTAGGGATGGAGCGTGGAGATCCTGCAGGAAGAGAGTGTTAACATGTTACTTACACTGTCTTTCCTAAATATTGGATATCTCCAAACAAGGTTGTAGTAAGTACAGGATCAAAGGCAATTAAAGATTGAATTTGCTGAAAACTGCCTGAAGTGTCTATATTCTGGGTCGTTGATTAAACAAAGATCCATATGCTTGAGATACCATATGTGCAGGCAGGAGTTGACATTCTGTTATGAAAATTTAAGAGCATAACTCTTATCTTTGCCCAGATGGGAGGCTGTCCTTTGTATGATGGTTCACCTGAAACTTCTTTTTTTCCAAACAAGGAGCTAAGACTGATATAGAAAGCAGGCAACTATTCACTAGAAGAGTCACTTCTTCTTTTTTTTTTTTTTTTTTTTTTTTTGGCCTTAAATATTGAAGGCATAACAGGCCACATATGAATTGGGCTTTATTTTTTCCTTCCCTATCACTGTTCTATAATAATCTCATGTAATTCCTAACACTGTTTCTAAAAAGCCAGTAAATAATATTGTAAAATATTTACATCATAGAAGAATCATGATGGACTTTAATTTCCTTTTTTTTTTTTTCATAATTCTACTCCTTATACAAGAGATAAATGCAAACATTTTTAGGCCTGTCTTGTGATGAAGTCGTTTGTTTCAGTCTAGTCTAAATGTCCATATTGAGAAGGGAGAAAAGGCAAAAACAGTAATTCTAACCCTTGATTAGAGGCATAAGTGAAATGATCTCTTCCTTATTTCACAGGTTGATCTTTATTCTTACTAGATTCTGCTCTGAAAGAGGTCACTATGTTGCATTCCTCATTGAATCATTCGGAGATCCTTTGGAGACAGTATTCCTAATCCAGATCCCCCCCCCTTTTTTTTTAGGTTTTATTTATTTATTTGACAGAGAGAGAGAGATCATAAGTAGGCAGAGAGGCAGGCAGAGAAAGTGAGGGGGAAGCAGGCTCCCCGCTGAGCAGAGAGCCCAATGTAGTGCTCGATTTGAGGACCCCTGAGATCAACCTGAGTCAAAGGCAGAGGCTTAACCCACTGAGCCACCCAGGTGTCCTCTAATCCAGAATTTCTATGGAAGAAGCTCCACCATAATTACTTCTGGCTCTTAGCTGTTTTGTTAAGACCTGTTAGTTCATGAACTCCAGTATTGACAAATTTGTTCCAATATCTAAGAGAACCAGAAAGTGA
Organism: Mustela lutreola; assembly: GCF_030435805.1. Classification (NCBI taxonomy): domain Eukaryota; kingdom Metazoa; phylum Chordata; class Mammalia; order Carnivora; family Mustelidae; genus Mustela; species Mustela lutreola. The sequence goes on from NC_081295.1 coordinate 98,122,268, forward strand.
AAAGTATGAGAGAAAAATATAAGTTTCTATAGATGCCAAATAGTTCAGAAACTGACCTACTGATGTTAACTGAATTTAGTGGAGTGAGTCTACCCTCATTTCTTTCAAATTTGTTTTGGCCAGGGGTTGGTTAAGAGAAGGACCTAAAATGAAGACAAAGTAGAAAGTCTTTAAAAATAGATATTCGCAATGGTCAGAATATGAGGGCCACTCTTCTATTCTAAGCAGAGGGTTTTAAAGGAGGGGACAGGTTGTTTTTACCATTGGAAATATTCAAAAATCTTTACCATCACTTAAAAATGCAATAACTTGGGGCACCTGGGTGGCTCAGTGGATTAAGCCTCTGCCTTCGGCTCGGGTCAGGGTCTCAGGGTCCTGGGATCGAGCCCTACATTGGGCTCTCTGCTCAGCGGGGAGACTGCTTCCCCCTCTCCCTCTGCCTGCCTCTCTACTGGTGTCTCTCTACTGGTGATCTCTGTCAAATAAATAAATAAAATCTTTAAAAAATGCAATAACTTATCTTTCCAAAACTATTTTGCATTCTAATCTATTTCAAGATGATATAGTAACATCTGCACAAGTCAGACTCCAAAATGAATGTTTACTTTCAATCTATTCTGTCCTGTACATAAGTGAAACTAAATCCTTAATTGTTGTATATCTCCTTCACATGATACTGGATATCAGCACTTAAAAAAAATTTTGGACTAAATTGTACCTTACATCCCCCCCGCAAGCCCAGGGACATAGGAACATGCATACATACGTCCATGTACCTACTTGAGAGTTTTACCTTCTTCACAGAAAGATAGCTGTTTATGTGTGCAAAGACACGAGTGCCAGGTTACCATTTGGTTAGGACAGGCAGATAAAAATAGAAAGAGGCACCGTGGAAACTAAATCACATGAATAACTTCTTAGAAGTTGTTTTTCCCTTGCTATTAGCTGCACACACCTCAGGACTTCTTGCGGGGTCACTGTGGGCCTGGAGAGTAAATATTCCTTGGCAGTTGCTTTGTATTTCCTCCTAGATGAGTTGTTTGTAATGGTTAAAGCAGTAGAGTGCGACCCATATATAGAGAAAGTGACAGGTGCCAGTTTTGTTATTAAATCCCAGCAGCAGAGCCTCTGAATTTCAAATGAGGCCCCTTATTGGCTGCATGTGTGAGGGGTCAGGGGATGGGAAAGCGTGACTGAAGCAGAATGGGTTTCACTTCACTGAGCTACTCCAAAGTCTTCATTAAACATGAGCATAACATTTGCACTTGTTTTGTTTGTTCTAGACAGTTTGGATAATTACCCTCTGAAATGGTGTGCACCCATGTAGATTTGTGTATTTATCAAGGGGAGGGGGTGTCGAGGCACGGGGAGAGGGAGGACGAAGGTTCATTGCACTATTTATTTTAATCCTTCAGTGATGATTGCATTTCTCAACCTCCACACGGAACCTCATCATCCACTCCTTAAAACTGCTAGTTCAGGTCATTCAGTTGAAATTTTATTTGATTTTAAGGGTAGCTTTTAGCAGTTCTAATTCCTTCTTCTCCTCCCCCCGCCTCCCGGAGGGTTTGAGGACCCCCATTGACTTGGGAAGGAACTCTGCCCTCTACCAGAAAAGAATGAAGGGAAGAACTCAACCTTAAAGAAAAAAGACAACCAGCCTGTGACCCCTCCCCCGCCAAATAAAACAGGCTGGGTAGAGATGGGAGGAGGGAGCAGAGACCATTGTCATCATGTTGTTCCCCTTAAGAGAGTGAATTGGGAAGGTCAGCAATTCTGAGAAAGCCATTTCTAGTGGTCCGTACACAGGCGTCAGGATCAAGCACATCTTGGTACCATGTCTTAATATTTTTTCATCAGCTTTTCTGTATTTATGCACTCGATTCACAGATCATTAGCTCTCTTCCTACCTGAGAAAGTAGATAATCTCAATATTTCTATATAGTTAAGGCAGAAAGCTGGGGCAGCCAATCCTATAACACCACCTAACCACAAATGCTAGTCACCACGACAATTACCCTGAGAATGGGAGAAGTCATTTCTGCAGAGAGATTTTCTTTGTTAGAAACATGACATAAGAGAGGGTCTCATCCTAACATCTTACATTGCAGAGCACTATTAATTCTCTCCTGTATAGTATCAAAGGTAGATAGATGGATTTCACATTATTAAGAGCAGATTATGTAGCAGATACCATTCTAAGTACTTGAAACCTATTAACTTGTTTAATTCTCATAACTGCATGAGGAAATCATTATTATTGTAAGTATTGTAGTTTTGTTTTTTTTTTTAAGATTTATTTACTTATTTATTTGGTAGGGATCACAAGTAGGCAGAGAGGCAGGCAGAGAGAGGTGGGGAAACAGGCTCCCTGCTCTGATGCGGGGCTCCATCCCAGGACCCCAGGACCATGACCTGAGCTGAAGACAGAGGCTTAACCCACTGAAACACCCAGGTGCCCCTGTAATTATTTTTTAAATGATGAGTCGAAGGCATTGGGAAATTGGGTAATTTGCCTAAGTGACAAATCTAATAAGTAGCTAAGCTGGGACTTGAGTGCAGCAGCAGCATCTGGCACAGTGGGATCCAAGTGGGAAACCAAGGGCTTAGTGACATGCCTTTACTGTCCGAGTACCAAAGCTAGATGAAGCGTCTTGACAACTTGCTCTAGATTTCCTCCACTAGTCATCTGAGGATTGTATCTCTGGAAAGGGCACCTGAAGAGCCTGTCCTCCCAGGTGACTGGGCACAGAGAGCAGCAGTCCTCTCTCTTGGAACCGCCATCCACCATACTTGGGGCATTAAGAGTGGCACGCACCAGGGGCCCGTGTGTACACCATGCTCTACTAGGTACTGTGCGCAGTCAAACCAAGAAACAGTTCTGAACGGAGGGATCTCACAGTCTGCTAGGAAGCCAAGACATGGAACAAATGGGACACAAAAGTTAATGGAGTTTTCTTTGTTTCAGGATGTGCCTCCCTGCTGATTGAAAAAAAAGATTAACTAACTGATTATTTCATCTCATAACCTGGTGCAACTTTTGAACCTTAGAAAAGGAATGAACTTATCTTATTGCTGAGTGTTGAAAATCTTAGAGTGGAGGGGAGTCCGTATGGATCAGCAGTACTTTCTGAGGACGTGCTTGCCACCTAGCACTGTGACCGACATGTTAAAATATGAAGACTGTTGGAGGCAGATTAGTTAGTGGGTGGTGGGTGCACACTGTCTTCGAGTGTGGATTGATCTTGTGCCCTCCAGCGTTCAGCAGCTTGAGAATATTGTTCAAAGGAGGTGAGAAACTATCCACAAATAAATATGGGGACAACTAATCATAAAAAAAAAATACTGTAAAAGAGAATTTCATATATATTAGAAGAGAGAGGCAAAGTTACTATCTCCAAGGACTGTATACTTGCATTGGAAATAATATGATGTAAATTATGAAAAAGCTAGAGAAAAATATATGACTATAACCCCAGGTACTGTGGATGCATAATCATGTAGCAGTGAAACTAATGAGGAAAGCCAAATAGTTTTTTTTTTTTTTTTTTAATTTAAATTCTAGTTAGTTAGCATAGAGTGAAATATTGGTTTCAGGAGTAGAAGGCAGTGATTCGTCACTTACATACAACACCCAGTGCTCATCACAAGTGCCCTCCTGAATACCCGTCACCATCTAGCCCATCCCCCATCTACATCCCTCCATCAACCCTCAGTATGTTCTCTATCATCTCTTCTGGTTTGTTTCCCCCATCCCCCCCATCATCCACCCCCACCATATGTTCATCTGTTTTGTTTCTTAAGTTTCACATGTGAGTGCAATCATAGGGTATTTGTCTTTCTCTCACTGACCTACTCACCTACTGTGATACACTCTAGCCTCTAGCTCTTTCCATGTCATCGTGAATGGTAAAATTTCTCCTTTTGATGGCCAAGTCATATTCATTGTGTGTGCATATATGTGTGCGTACGTGTGTCACACCTTCTTTATCCATTCAACAGTCAAGAGACATTGGGCTCTTTCCATAGTTACAGCCAAATAGTTTTAAAGTTTATGTCAGCACTTACATAAGTCTCAAGATTTATTAAAGCCTATTTAGACTGAGAGTGAGGAACGTAGAACTTGTTTATGGCTTTAGATGTGATCTCCTTTATAATAAGCTTATTTGATATGCTCTGTCTTAGCTGACCTAACAAAAGAAAGCTAGGGAGGAATGGACATACTCCTTATGCACTGTGTCCAGGAAACCCCAGCTAGTTTGCTTACCTTTCTGCTTTGGCCTTGCTTTTTCTACAGCCATTGAAAACTTGGGGCTGTTTCCTGCCTAGTGCTTCACACAGTGCAGGAGGATTTGTAAGATGGTGAGATTGGGAATGTTGGCTCACCATGAGCAGCGTGGGTGGCCCCGGGAGCTTGGCCATTCGAGGAGCCCCGGATGTTCAGCAGCACACAGGAAGATGGTTGTGGTGGGTGAGGCTACCCATGTTACTTCTGCAGATACTGTATATGCAACAAACTGTGTACTGCTAAGAAAGTCACTTGTAAGATTTCAGTACGGGGAGATGTTCTGTGTTTTCGAAGCACAAAAACCCAAGAAGACATCTGATCCTACATTCTTTCCAGCACAGAGATTCCGTCCAGCAACAGTCTGATCCTGGATGTGCTTAAACTTACAGTGATAAGAAAGTTATCAACTTTGAGGCAACCCATTTTATGTATTAAGTTGACATGTGTCTTTCTGTATCTTTTACTTGGCTCTTCTTTACAAAGTAGCACAAAATAAATAGTTCTTTCTGAATCTCCTTTAAACCAAATTGAACTCGACAACTGACCAGACCTTATATGGGTACCTTCCCATCTGCTGAGTTACTCTACTCTTGAAGCTCTGTGTTTTGTTTTCATGTCTCAAAATGTGCAACTCAGAATTCAGATCAACACTACAGATGTTCTCAAAATGTGCAACTCAAAATTTGGATCAACCCTACAGATATTCTCTGGCCTGGGGTCAAGCAGTAAGACATGTGCCTTCCTTGAGCAGGACACCGTCTTTTTTCAGACAACTCAAGATGATGTTAACTTACAAGAAGCTCCATATTCCCTATACTGGTTGTTGTCAGCTGGGTGGTATTTACTCCAGAGGACATTTAGCAATGTCTGGAGATAAATTTGGTCACCACCCCTGGTAGAGTACTCAAGGCATTTAGAGTGTAGAAAAATGAGATGCTGCTACCCATTCTCCGATGCACGGGAGAGCTCCCACTGCAAGGGCTGCTCAGTCCTGACCAGCAGTAGAGCTGAAGTTGAGACATTCCGATCTTGACTACAAATATCCTGAAGACAAGCTTCATCCGAACACAAAAGCTAATAGTAGAAGGAATAAGGGGGTCAGAAAAGTGTTTAATCTACACTAAGGAGGAAGTCTAAGTATATAAAGGCCCAAACCCCAGAATAAACCTCTTCTCATGTGAGTCAGAAGGCTTTGGCCATTATTAGGAAAACAAGACTGGTAGTAAGTTAGAAAGTCTGTAAGAAAAGCCCTAAAAATGTGCAGCCTGGTGACCCACTTCTCTGAGATTATCTTAAGAGGTAATTAGAGTTAAGGGAAAATAGCAATAAGAAATGCTTATTACCATACTGTTTTCATAATAAATATGAAGACCAACCTAAATGTTTAACAACAGGGATGGCTTAAATAATTTATTATCCATCACACAATAAAATATTACACTGTCATTAAAATTGCATGGGAATATATTTATTGACAAGAAAATATGGCATCCTCACAAAATTGTATTCAATGAAAAAAGAAAACACGTGTTTTTTTCTATGTGGGCACTGGCAGGGAGGGATTTGGGTTAAAAATTTTTGTTTTCATGCTTGTTCTTTCTCATTTTTGGTACTGAATAAGAACTGCTGTATTTAACAAAAGCAAATGTTATTTTTATTTTTAGTTTTTTAAGATCTTGTTTATTTATTTGACAGACAGAGAGGAAACAAGCAGGGAGAGCAGCAGGCAGAGTGAGAGGGAGAAACAGGCTCCCTGCTGAGCAGAGAGACCAGGACCCTGGGGTCATGATTCAAGCCAAAGGCAGACACTTCACTGACTGAGCCACCCGGGTGTCCCAGAAATAAGTTATTTTCAGATACTTAGGAAAAAGAAGGTCTAGAAGACATTGAAGAGAATTTTATGCCACTTTAATAAATAATAATAAGTATGAATAAACTGAATCTGAGAGGGAATAAACATTTGAAAAGTCTGGGGAAGCAGTAACATTAGGCCAAGAAATAATAATGAGTGCATTTGATTACCTAAACTTAGATACTTAGATGGACAGAATATAATAGGAGTTGGAGGTACGATTTTCACAAAGGACCAAAGACTGTTTCCTAGAACAGGCAGTTCACAAGCAAAAAAAAAAAAAAAAAAAAGCACTCTTGACTATTGCATTAAAGGGCTGATTCGGAAGGTAATGGTAAATGAGTCGGAAACCGATTAAAAAGAATCTTTTCTATAAGAGAAGCCAGTCTGATTGTTGTTAGGACTTCTAAGTATTTATATAGGATTGAGAAATAAATTCAGGGGCTAAAAAAAAAAAAATCCACCCATAAAGTGTGACCCACTGCAGGGTCCTCTACCTAGGATCCTACAGTGAATTGCAAAGGGTCGTCTCTGGTTTTCTGACCTTCCCTCAGGACTCAAGTGGTTAACTGCAGGGTTCAGACCAACAAGTAAGGAGTGTATGGGGGTGCCTGGCTGGCTCAGTGGGTAGAGCAAGGGACTCTTGATCTCGAGGTCTTGAGTTCAAGCTCCCACATTGGGGGTAGAGATTACTTAAAATCAAATAAAATATCTAAAGAGTGTGTGACTCTGTGCATATAGATGAGACATGGCAGGAAGTGTGAGAAGGCTGTATAATGCATTAACTGATGATCCTGTGCTATTGTTTACAACTCAGGGAAGAATTTAGGTCCTCTACACACATCTTTCTATCGCAAAGGGGACCATCCAAAGGTTGGCAGACAGGAGATACAATTCAAATGTCATCTTCCTTTTGCTTATCTCATGAGGTTTCTGCACCTCACACTCTCTGTGCCGTTCTAGTGTTGGAACCTCCAGAGAGGCCTGTTGAGGGTAGAGAAAATCCAGAGGAAGTCTGCAAAATGAATTGGAGGCAACGTCACAAGGAACGGGGGGAATAGGAAAGGAGGAAGAAAGAAAGGCAAGAGTGGATGCTAATAATGTTAGTTTTCCTTTCAGGTAACAGAAACTCTGCTGGGCTTTTTCACAGGATACCTTATTTTGTCTTCATAGCTCACTAAGGCAAGATGAAGATGATATGTTAATCCAGTTTTAGTTATTCTCAATTCATTGCAAGACTCCAGTTAATCTCTGCCCCTCACTTTCTAGCTGTGTGACTTCAGGTGAGTGATTTAACTTCCCTGTGTCTGATTTCCTAAATCTTTATATAATAGGTCTGATGATCAGCACACAAGGAGTTGTTGACATCTGTGGTCTTGTTTGCTAATATTTGGCACATCTGGAATGAAGTGGCCATTTGAAACTTGAATTTTGGCCTAGCCTTCCTCCCTCCCTAAAAAAGACTACTTCTCATGGTAGCTCTTGGACATGACATGGAGAGGCAGCTCCCACAGCAGGCCTGCCTGAGATATGTTTCCCATGTTCCTGTGTTTGTACATGCAAGACAGTCTGTTAGGCTCATGAGAAAAAAGGCTCTCCTCTGTCTGAGCCAGGAGCTGACTCTAAGGCAAGAATGGAGCTAAATTGTTCTCATCAGCATTTGTGTTTAAATTAAAGGACCGTGCATTTGAAGGGAGTGGCAAACTGTGGGAACCTTGGCTGAGACACACTTAGAGGCTTATCGTTGCAGGCTCAAGATACGTAATTTTATTAAAAGAAAATATGAAGCTAATGTCTCCAAATGTTTTAATTATTTATCCACCTCTGTTTCAACTTGTCCTCTGATGTTGGCCATGAATCAGAATGCAGATTTAAGCAGTGTTTTAGTGATGATTATGCCAGCATTAGCTTTTCTTCCACATTAGAAACCAAATCGAAAGACCTTTTTTTTTCACATTTTTAATATATTTTTGTTTTATGACAGCAATGAAAAAAAATAACATTTAATGAAGGAAAATAAAAGCCTCAAATAGCTCAATCGCAGGGGTTCAGGATGAGCCTCCCCCAAATTCGTCACATTGGCCTATGGGATTATTTTGAGTCGAAGGCAGTCATGGCTCAAAAGACTCAGGGGGAGCTACTTACCTTCCCCTTCAAGGCCTCTGAAAGATGATCTAGGAGGAGGGCTCTGCAACGATAACCCATTACAAAGAGTATAGGCTAGGTGTGGTAAGCTAGAGGATGCTCAGCCGGGCTTGCAGCTCAAATTCCTGTTTGTCCGTATATAGCAAATACGTGTTTACCGGACATTTGCTCTTCCTGTATTCCCGTCAGTTGTCTTTTTTCTCTTTGATGCCCCGGGCCCCTATCCTATTCCTCAGCTCAGGAGGCATAGAAGACCTCAACTGCCAGACTTGCTCTTGAGTCTCCTATTTTGGGGGGCTTCTGTTCATTCAAAATTAAATTTATTTGTCTCCATTAGTCTGTCTTGTCTCACTTTGATTATTAGAACAGCCAAAGAACCAAGAAGGGAGAAGGAAAAAATTCCTCCCCCTTACATATGTGTCCCTGTCAATGAAGTCACAGAAAAGAAAAAAAACAAAACATAAATGTGTGTATCTGTATACACACACACGCACGCACACACACACACACACACACACACACTTGCACTCCAGAAATGTAGGCTTCGGGGACAAAACCTGTTTGGAAGGAGGTAAGCCTCAGTGAGCCAAAAGGTTGAATTCCTGCCTCGCAGAGTGACTTTAGCTAGGTCTTTTATGCTTTTCCATGCTTGAGTTTCCTTATCAGAAATTGGGTATACAAAATCCTGTTGTATCTCACATACTTACTGTCTTTAATTCTATTTAAGTGAATATGTTTTGAGGCTTTAAAGTATGATTAGCACTTTGATGGAGCCTCACTAATCCATAATAATGTTTAAAGTACTAGACAGAATTACCTACTGAATAGAGGCAATTAAAATCTTTTGCCTTCTTGTACTTAAATTAAGGATTAAATATGGACCCTTCCTCTTCCATCTTTAATTCCATGCCACTCTTGAGGAAAAAATGTAGAATTGGTGGCATTATTTGATGTGTGGAATAGGAGAATCTCCCCCCTGTTCCCCCCCCCTTTTTTTTTTGGCTTGAGAATTATAGACTCTGAAGATCTGGAAAGGCTGTAGGGGTCAGATAGTACAACCATGGGACCATGCATTTAGACAGTGAAACTGACCTCCATTTCGAGGGAGGAAGTTGGCTGAGCCTGCATCTTCACAACTTTTAAAACAAATAGTTCTTTGAAAACTGTTTTAAAGAGAGACCTTAGTTAAATGATTATCTATGGCTCCATAAATTACAGCATCATAACCATAAACTCATCTGCAGGCTAAATTGGGTAAATGATGACAAAAACTGTGAATTTTTGTTTATGAATTTTTATTTATTGAATTTTTATGAATTCTTATTTATTGTACTTTATATCCCAGTTAATCAAGTTAGAGGAAAATATCCTAAGAAATCAGTAATTCAAGAAAAAAAAGCAATGAAAGACATCAACCCTTGGATAAATCAGTAAAATGTTAATTAAATGCCTGCTGGGTCAAGGCATAGTACTGGAAGCTTCACGGAAAACAGATGTAGTGTGATGCGTACTTTGTCTCCAGTAAGATTTTCCCAGGCATTTTCAGACAGTTTTTTCAGAAACCAAGGCCTTTTTGTAGAAAATGGAGGAGTCACTTCTGGGACCAAGGAATATCTAGGAAATCACCAGGCCCCTTGTTACCTGTCTTGATCTGAGAACTTTTAGGGGGGAAAAGGGTCCTCCCACTATTTCATTTGAAAAGATTCCACTCTTTAAATAAAAGTTTGAAGATTGTATAATGCTTTTATTTCAGAAATACTAAAATTTATAATAAAATAGTATTACCCTATATACATACTTTTTTTTTGCATTTCTTTCCACTGTTTCCTTTTTACACAAGGTCATCACAAATTGCTCAGAAGGAAAAAATTTTGTTTGCTTAACAGAATTTTAAAAAGCTGTAAGTTCTGGCCATTTCTCCCCCTCCCTTGGGTCGTTTGGTGAAGAAACCAATATACTGTTTCTCTTTTTAGGATTTGTTCTGGCTTGTAAATCCAAGAAATTTAAATTTCTCTTTGCTAATAAAAATTAAATTTCCTTCAAGTGACAAGGATTTACTAAATGGCTAGAATGGATTCAGAACAGAAGTTTATAACCAAGCACAGATAGGGCAAGGTATGAACATGCATTAAATTTGAAACATGGCCCTGCACATGAGGAGTTTAGGGTCTAGCTGGGCAGGCAAAAGGAAAACCCAGGAAGTCACAATGAATAAGGGGCAGTTTCTTTATGGAAAAATGCCCTTTTTCCAGCTAGCCATCCTGAGGTAAGGACGATTAAATAGAGTGTGGACTGAGTAAGCAATCAGAAGAAATAAGTTTTATGGAAGAGAAATAAAAAGCATTAGCTCATAAGTTGTTTTCCCCACGTCACAAATAAAATGTTAACTAAAGAGAAAAACTAGTACCTTCCAAAGACTTCGCTGCCAAGGGGCTTGGCATTTCCATAATGGTGAGGAAGGAGAGACATCTCTGATTTCCATAGTACTTTGTAATTAATTTGGTGCTCTTATGGAAAATTAATTGGTTTTTGGATAATGAAATAGAAAGAAATATTCAGACTCTGGCATATTAAAAGAAATTCTCTTTAATAGACACAATGTCAGCCTGATAATGTGGTCTTGCTCCCTCAGGTGCTCGGATGCCGTTTCAGGGTAGCCCGAGAGAGCCTCGGTGGCTTAACAGTTAAGCAAGCTTCTCCCTTGCAACTAAAGCTAAGCAGATTAATTAAAACTTAAAAGCATTATGATTTAGTTATGAATAACAGTTTGCGGTGACAGAGCTCCCCGTCTATAATTCACCATAACAAAATGACACTTGGGCTCGCTGCTGCTATAATTAGCTTTTGATATACTATTTCTTGGAAATTTCTCGCCAGCCACAGCCTGTGTGTGTTTCCAGATGTCCTGCACATACTTAAAAATGGTAAACATTAATTTATAGGGATGACAGCTGTGGGTCAAGTTTGAGGTTGATTGATAATTCCTTATTCAAATGTGTGCCTATGCGGCTTCATCTGTCATCCCCTAGTGAAACAGAAAGCTATTCTACCACATTCCTAGTTAATATTTCATTTTTTTTCATAAATTATCTGTAAAGGCAAAAGCAATAGAATTTAGACCTTTCTCCACCATATGGCATGGAATATTAATGGAGCTGAGGGTTTTTAAAAATTATTTTGCAGCCAGAAGGGTTGTGATTTGTTAACCTGACACATTTGTGTTTGCACAGTGTTAAGCACACAGTGGGCGCTCAATAAATGCTGCCCAGTGACTGTGAGGGGGCTCAAAACACTTTCTAGATGACAGGCCATAATTCCTCCGAGCAACCTTCCCGTTTTATAAATTAAGAAACAGCAGACCTGAGAAGTTTTCCTAAGGAGGTGATTAAGTGATTCATCTCTAGGTCACACTCAACTTGAGAGCACAGAAAATGACCCGTGCTCGCAGAAGATATATTCTTTCTGATTTACTTATTCACTTAGACTTGGAGTACACGTCTTGCCAAATCATCTTTCCCTTGGACTGTCTGTATGGAGTCAGAATAGATTCCTGAAACATAAAGAAAATGTCAGTCATTTAGCAAACTGTTTTGTCTATAAGGCACCAAGCTGGTTGACTGAACTTGCCACCCAACTGGCTGACATTTTTCAGTTTTGAAATGCCGATTTTGCAGGATTTGGGTGCTTTGGGTGCTGTGGGTAATAGCCATGATCAGAATGCCTGAGTCCCTGCTATGAAAGTATAGGCTGCAATGTTAGGACAACAGAAGATCTCATCAGTGCATTAAAAATATGCAATGCCCTTGGTTATTGGGTCTTCTGCAGACCATGTGTCTGGTTTCAACTAACTTTAAGTGTGATGGCACTGTGTAGCCAGCCATTTAGCCTGTATTACTTAATCCCAATTCATCCAAACGAGGGACTAGGCCATTTTATTGTGCTACCGGAAACACACTGAGGTTTAAAAAGATATATGGCTTCCTGGAAACAAGGAATGCTTGCCATTTACGGTTCAGAGTCCCTTAATTATGAATATGTGCTTCTACAAAGCAGCTCTCTAAACCAGAAAATGTTATTTCAGTATATCCATAAGCAAAATGAGGATTTTTTAAAAAAGATTTTATTTATTTATTTGACAGACAGAGATCACAAGTAGGCAAGAGGCAGGCAGAGAGAGAGGGAGGGAAACGGGCTCCCTACTGAGCAGAGAGCCCGATGCGGGACTTGATCCCAGGACCCTGGTATCATGACCAGAGCCAAAAGCAGAGACTTTAACCCACTGAGCCACCCAGGTGCCCCCAAAATGAGGATTTAAAAAAAAAAAATTTATTTATTTATTTGACAGAGAGAGATACAGTGAGAGAGGGAACACCAGCAGGGGGAGTGGGAGAGGGAGAAGCAGGCTTCCAGTAGAGCTGGGAGCCCGATATGGGGCTCGATCCCAGGATCCTGGGATCATGACCTGAACCGAAGGCAGACGCTTAATGACTGAGCCACACAGGCACCCCCAAAATGAGGAAATTAAGATGCAAAGATTTTGGTGACTTGCCTAAGGTCAAACGTAAATTTGCAAGTGAACAAAAATAAAATTCAGTGAATTTTTTTACAGGTTGAATTGCATGTTTTCCAACAAAAGTGTTGACATTATTAAGTTTTTATTCTCTCTGTGCTCAATGCTCACAGAATTTTGATTTTTTAACCAGGCCACCTAACAGAAAACAGATATTCATTTGGTCTTCGGTGAGCAGGTGAGCAGAACTGGTTGTAGTAAACCCATAAGGTAAAAGTTTTTTGTTTTGCTTTTGTGTTTTGGGGAGTTTATAAACTCTGCTCAGATGGTTGGAGAAATTGGCACATGTGGTTGTCATGGAATTGGTAATGGGAGCAACTGTGTGTGATTGCAACCCTGGAACAAAAGGACAAGAACAACATTTTAATAGTTATAGTGTGTAATATGGAACATTGGGTAATAATAGCATTTTATTTTTAATGGCATTTTTAAAAGTATTTTAAGATTCATAAAAGAATTGGTGATAAATTTCCAATGCAAATCAAAATTTTAAAATGTGGAAACCTGTGCTAGAATGTCAAGTAAAAACAGAAATTTATAAAAATTTAAATATTGCAACTATAACCATTTTGATAAAAATATTAGTGGCTAAATTTAATGAATATAAATCATATAAAATAAGTGAATCAAAAAATTATCTTCAAAATGAAGAATAAAATAACACAACCTTTTAAATGATATATTGCAATCCCATTAAAAAAAGGTATTACCGATATTAAGTTGTAAAGTATATCTGAGAAAACCTTTCCATCTGTAGAAGCAGTTTTTCATTCAACACTAGTTATAACTACATTAGTAATAAGATAAATACTTTATTTTTTAACTTCGGATTATTTCATCTCTTCATAATCCATAAGAATTTTCTGAACAGTTTGCTTTTGAGGGGGAGGGCTAAAAACAGCAATTTTTAAAAGTAATATCTTTTTATTTTTGTTTTCAATTAAAACTGTTGTCTTCTTTAGTCTTGATGCTCAGCCCTATGTTTAGCTTTATTTATCTTTTCTTCTTTATCTTTTTCTTTTTTTAAGGATTTTATTTATTTATTTGACAGAGAGAGGCATAGAGAGGGAACACAAGCCGGGGGAGTGGGAGAGGGAGAAGCAGGCTTCCCGTGGAGCAGGGAGCCCTACATGGGGCTCGATCATGACCTGAGCTGAAAGCAGATGCTTAACAACTGAGCCACCCAGGCACTCCTGTATTTATCTTTTTCTGAAGCTCTGTTACTTACATCAATTTCAGCAGTCCTGTAGTTCATTGTCTAATTTGGGGGCAGGCTATGAGATGGATTAAGAGTTACTCATGCAGTAGGAGTTTTTCTTAGTCGATTCTCTTTTTCCTTTCTCCTCCTAAGAATTATGGAGTTAAAGAACACTTTCTGAATCAGGGAAACATTATCTGATGCAAAATGTTAATTTTGAAGGGTTGTGTGTGTGTGCATGTGTGTGTGTGTACATACAGAGAGAGAGAGAAAGAGAAACCTCATATTGTACATGATTCAGGTTTCAGAGTTTTTCTGTCTTTCCAAAACCATACAAATACCAACAACAACAACAAAAATCTCTGGTGTTTCATACTTTAAAAATGCGCTCGGCCAGGTAACTGGGTGTTGTGGAGAATACTGCCTGCTGCTCCACCCAATGTTTCTCTCTGTGGACTCAAGAAGGATGCTCTAACTTTACACTGGGAGAAGCTTGCTGCTTCTTAGCAGCTGCTGAAATGCTACTAATGTTTTGGAAACTTTGAATTATGCGTCTTTACCTTTGGCCACTAGGGAACTCAGAGCCCATTTGCCATCCATTCTTCTGTTCAGGAGTTTCTCGTGTATGCTTTTGTATACTATTTTTTCCCATTTCAATTTCTTTTCTACCCTAAATTTCCCTTTGTCTTTTGGCATTTTTCCTATGATATTATGTCCATGTATTAGAGGCTTCTGTTTCTGGTCTTTGGTTTTGTTTTTGTTTTTATTTGGAAAGAGAGAGCAAAATAGAGAATGAAAAGATGAAAGAACTAAAGGAATTACAGGCTGAGGAAAATCACAAAAAGGAAAGTCTCCAATGAACTAAACAGTTATGTAGTTCATTTGGACTGCTTAAAGACCTAAGCAAATGGTTGACACAGCACCACTGCTTTCTTAGCAAATCAAAGCTTGGGGTGCTTTTTCCATGTTCTTTTTTGCGACCTCTTGTGAACTTCTGATATGAGTTCCTGGTTGGCATGCACAGCGTCTCAGTCATCTTTGAATCTCCCCAGCCCTCCCTGATGTCATGCACTTTGTCTAGAACATAATAGCAACTTCATAGGTAGGCGCTGAGTGAAATACTTAAGCAGTACCCAGATTTTCAGGATGGTGTGAAATATTTTGGTACTTATTTAACGTTGGTTCATTTAATTATTTCACCAGAAACACAATAATCAGGAGAAAAAGAAACATCTAGTGCTTACGGTGGGGGTAGAAGAGGGTTATGTCGATGATTTTTCTTCTGCATGAAAAGGACACAGCTCTTTCAAATTCAGCAGCTGAGTGGATCCATATGCCTTCCAGGCAGAATGTAGCCAGGGTAATGCTACAGATAATGTAATTAATTAACCCTTTTGTAGTCTTAGGGATTTCAAACTTCTAGGTAATGGCATTTGTATAGTAATTTCCCTTGGTTCTATATAAGATCTTTAGTGGAGCCACAAAATAAGATTTGCATTTAAATGTAAATGGTGGGAGTAAGGCAGTGAAAGTTATGAAAATGAACACTTGATAAATTTGGATAAAAGTGGCTTAGTACAATAAACTATATCTTACAAGATCTTTTGTATTCTGGAAATCACTGGTGAATGCCCATGATAGTTTAATCTTTGCTTTGTCACTTCTATTCTGGTTTGGTTTGACAATCAGCATTTCTTTTTAAAGGAATGATGATTTCAAACTCTTGGAGAGAAATAACCATATTTTATGGAAGCCAGTAAGTTTAAGATGATTTAATCACTCTAGAATGTGGTCAAAGTACATCTATAACAGGATATGGGTGCATAGAGAGACTCAGTGAATGAGTGATTTGTTGAAATGAAGGTCATCTAGTCAGCCTGTCCCTAAGTGAGACTCCAGAGTGGAGTGTCTTCTCGTAGGCCACAGCAGAGCACACTGCTAAATGCATAAAGGAAATGGAGGGGCCCTGAGCCGAAAATGGTGAAAAACCAATCTATGCAAATTTATTAACTTATAGATATTCTTAAAGTGTGTTAGTCTTGAAAACTGACCACTTAGAGTTTGATATTTACCGCTGAGAAATAACACATAATAAAAAGTCCCCCATATTTGAAAATCACACAAAAAAACTGTTTCTCCATCCCATCTTTCCTTTTCCCCTTCCTCTCTCCCTCTTGGCTTCCTCCTCCCTGTTCCTCTTCCATTTCCATTCATTTACATCTCTACAGTTGAATAGACATATATCTAAATAATGTTAGACTAGTGTTAGATTATAATTCTACCCAACCTAAGATAGTTTTCTTTCTTTAACCCTTACAAAAGGATTTTTTTTTTCATCCCAACTCTTCTCTCAGTTATGGAAACCAGTAGTATCACTGTGTCCAGTATTCATCTGTATTGATGAAATTAACAGTAGCTATTTAATTTTGAGCCTTTAAACAGATATATTGAAGAGTTCACAATATAGTTTTCCCCAAATGTCATTGCAATGCCAATTTTAAAAAGGTTGGATAGACTGAAGACAATATTAAATAAAACTCTGCTGTTTCACTTCTGGGACTATACTCTTTTCTAAGCCTCAGGTCTTATGCTGAAAATGAGATTGGTTGCCCCAGTTCAGTTTTAGGAGATAATTTATAACCAAAAAGTTGACGATAGGTGCATTTGTAAACAAGGACAAAGAGGATGTAGTTAGTGGACATGCTGGAATGACACAGTAGCAGGAAGTGTACAAGGCAAAAGGGGAGGGATGTTCTGTGAAAAGGTGCATTAGACGCTTCTTTCTAGAAGAATTTAATACATGCAACAAGTTGATTCAGCTTTATCCCAGTATCAAATACATTCTTAGAGGTTGATTTTTTTTTTTTTCTTTATCAGTGTAACTTGCAAGTTTGGTCATAGAACAAGACTGTGGGTCTCTGACAAGAAACAGAAACAATTCTTGTGCTTTTGACAATAGAAGGCGTAATGGTCAAGATTCCAGAAAAGGGAAATTTGGGGCTTTTGAAAAATATGGCCCAAGTACAGACTTGGTGAGATAGTGGTCTATTCGAAGCTAGCCTTTGTCATCACTTCTAATTGTGCGCTATCGTTATATCCTGTAAATTTAAGATTTGTGCTAGCTAGGGGTAAGCTGTTATAAATAGAAAAAAACATTGTTTTATAACATAAATTTTCCCATGGGTTTATGTGACTTGAATCATACTCCACGACTCCTGCTATAAACACATATGCTATTTATATTAAATCCTATATTTATTTTATTTAAGATTTTAGAGGAGAGAGAGAGAGAGAGAGAGAGCACAAGCAGGGGGAATGGCTGGGAGGGGGGAGAAGCAGGCTCTCAACAGAGCAAGGACTTCATTGTGGGACTTGATCCCAGGGCCCCGGGATCATGACCTGAGCTGATGGCAGATGCTTAACCAACTGAGTCACCTAGGCATCCCTAAATCCTATCTTTAAACCTAGAGATATTGCTGCAGTTATGGGTAGAAGTGAAATGTTTCCATTCTTAGTGTTTTATACTTTCCTTTGGGCATCCTGTTGTACTTTGGTCTTTGTCAGATTGGAAGCTCTGATACCAGCTGGTCCAAGTGGGAGGAACATCTCCACTCTCCTCCCTGAGTGGCTGTATGCCCAGTGGACCCCCAATAAACAGGAGTTTACTGCTACAATGGCAACTACCAGATATAAATATGGACAGGACAAAAAATTAGTCCTACACCAGGCACGATGGTAATTTTGTTTTGATAAAACCCCAGGGCCAGTAAGATGGGTTGTGTGAGCAGGAAAAGACTGCAGGAGAAGAAAAATATACTGGTTTCTTGTAAGGATGTTTCTTGTGAGGATGAAACTTGCTGGACGTGGGAAAATCTCTCCTCAGCATCATTTATGGATGAAGCAGAAAAGAATGAGAGTGATAGATTGCATTTCTCTTCAAATATACAGACTGGTCAAACGCCTTCCTTTCACAGTATCCAAGAAAAATGAGGTGTACTGCCTAGACCTGAACATGGCCCATTACGTGACCCTGGTCCCAAGTCTGAGTCAGTAGAAACGCTGTTCCACTCCAAGGATGACATAAAGAGTTTGCAACTTGTGATCCAAGCTCCTTGGCTCTGCTTATCCATTTTCTTTTTCTTTACTTTTACTTTATTTTTGAACTGTCAATTCAGTTTGCATTTAGAAATCAGAGGCCTCTTTTATCAAAGGGGAACTGAAGCATGGCAGTTGGTTATTGCCATTCACATTCTCTAACTAGAAGTAATTTCAACACGTTTTTGTTTGACATTTTAACACGTAGACATTTTGTATAGGGGAATCCACCTGATTCATAAACACGTTTGGGCTTTTTTAACACTTCTGCAAGGAAATCTTGTTAGTGGTTTTAGGGTAGAATTAAAAGAAAAAGAAAAAGAAATGGGGACATCAATGACAGATCTCTCCTGTACTTCTGAAGGATTTTAGAGCCACACTCAGTTTTCAGATCTGTGAACTTCTAATGTTTTCTAGACCCTCCGTGAATGTGTGCAGCATAATAGCATTCTAGCTACTGGAGCTGTGGCTTGCAGATCTGTCTTAAGGAATTTTTTCTCAATAAAGAGGGGCTCTCTGGATCATCAGAACCAGTACTAGTCAGTACTTTTTCTTTTTTTAATTATTTGTCAAACTGTAAGGCCTTTGAAAAGGTGCATTTGTAGCAAGGAGGTCTCCTTGTCACATTTTTCTAGTTTCTCTTTCCTTCCTTACATTTCACTGTATCAGTGTTGTGTTTTCTTTACCTTTCTTTCACTGCTGCTGGGGAAGTTAATCCTTCTTTATATTTCCTTCCCCAAACTTCTCTGGCTCAATGTGTCTTTTGACACAGGAGTACAGATAAGCACTTTAATAAATAGAACTAAACAGAAATATTCAGAAACGTGGCTAATGATAGAGTATAATATGTATCATAGCAAAATCATAATTTAACTAGACAAATTGTATTATACCCCAAAATGTGATATTATGCTGATACTGAAATAATGACTATAAAGAATTTATAGTCTAGAGGGAAATGCTTATTACATAACAAATTGTTACAGCAACTATGAAACTATGGATAAATATAATTTCAATTACATAAATATATATGTATATATTATATATACATACGTATTTATATGTGTGTGTGTATATATATATATGAATGGAAGATAGTGCACCAAAATATGCAAAGATTATCTCTGACCATTGGTATTACTTTAAAAATACTCTGCCAGGAGCATAGATTTCTAGCATAAATTACTAATACCGATTTTCTTAGAACCTACCGGGCACTTGGTACTGTGCTAGGTGTGTGGGGTTATTATGACATTAAATCCTCGGCACACCCTATAAAGTAGATATTAATCTCATTTTACATAGAAAAGCCCATATATCAGAAATGTTGAGTAAATCATAATAGGTCACATACCTAGAAATAATAATGATTATCCTCATTTTACAGGTGAAAACATCCAGGCTCAGACAGATGACTTAAGTTGATTAAGGTCATCTTGCAGCTAAGTAGCAGGACAAGTTTGAACCCAGATCTTTGTGCCTTCACATGTCGTGGTGTTCCCAGTATATCACTGTGCTCTCTAAAACCAAACCATGACAGTGACAACAAAAAAATACATTAAGAAGTGTAATAAAGAAAGAGAAGGAAATCCAGTATGAAAGCAGAAAAGTATTTTGTCTCTGACTTCTTAACTAATTAGTTCTTGCTGAGCCCTCTGACCCTTATCCAGAGATCTGGATTGGTGCAGTATGTGTGAAAACACGTAGTAACCTTTTATAGTTTCTACCTTCGGAGAGTTTCAGAATTCACATAGCAAATGTTTTCTGGTGTCTCACTTATTAAATGTCTTGTTGTTGTTTTTCTACCTTGTAATAATCCTCTTTTGACACAAGTTAAACTGCAAGCAGAGAGACAGAAAAGTTTGTATCTATTGTCAGTCCCCAAATAATGCATGCTATGGCATTATGTTCGTATAATATTTTTTCTTGGCTCGTTGTCTCCTGTCTGTTGTTGGGCTCAGAAAATGCATATAAAAAGTGCAAACATTATTGGCATAAATATGGTATGTCACCAAAAACTGCTGTGGAAACTCAAAAGATAGATAAGAAATAATGAGGTTTATAGATTCATTAGCATTTGAATGATGAAACATGTATATGTGTTAGTCCTTTGATCAATACTGCCCTGGAGGGAAAGTACTGTATCTCATTGTCTTTCCCAGACCTTCCACTGTGGACATCTGGTTGCTATGCAGTCCCGTAGCAGGACATTTCATTGCCTCGGTGTTGTAGAATTCAAGTTCCTATTTTACTACCAGTGATGGCATAAGTTACAAGGAAATGTGTGGAAAATCTTGGTCTGAATGCTAGAAACATTTCCAGGAGGGCATCTCTTCTGTTTTGTCTGCATTGGCCTGACTTGACTAGCATGCATGTCCTCTCATTCTAGGTAACTGTTAAATTTGAGTGATTTTATTATATATGTTATAAACATCTGTGAGCTGTTTCATTAGGTGAGTTTCACTGCACTATGAATGCTTCCTTTTTATAGATACTGTTCATTTTGCAATTACCCAAGCCATTTGCAAACATTGCTTGTATATAGTAGACCAAAGCAACGTTTCATTGTGGAAAAAATCAAGTGCATTAGAGTCAGAGTGACCTGGCATCAAATGCTGATGTCATTGTTTTCCAGTTGTGATAGTCAAGCAATTATTCATTCCATGTATGCCTCAGTTTCCTCATCTGTGAAATGGAGACATTAATACCTAGCTCATGGACTCTTGAAGAAAATTAAATGAGTAACACAAAAAAGCTTGACACATTATAGAACTCATTTTTTTTTTTTTTTTTACCTCTTCTCAATGATCTGTACTGACAAAATGGTCAAAGTGAACTAGTATATGTAGTAATAATCCAAAACAAGATTTGCTATGAAAACATTATTTGTAGAGTAGAAATATAGTATATGACTTTTGTGCGGAAGGGGTAGTGGTTTGCCCATGTTAAGCTTGTACTAAAATTCTTTCCCCAAATGCTGGCCAGTTGATGGAAGGGAGTATGCTCCAGAAATAAACACAAGATTTATGGCAGCCAGTGGCCGGTGTGGAATATCACACATGCCCTGCACAAAATATAAAGTGCATATTCTATAAGTGGATAATTGAGAATTTCTTATATTCGGTTTCCATGCTTACGACCTGGTGGCACACATGAAGGATGGCGTAATCCAGGAGTTAATGGAGGGCAAATTTTAAAATGCCCCGAAACTTATCTTCCTATAGAGAAGGATGCCGGTGTCTACCAGGTTTCTGCTTGTTAATTTCTATGGTTGCTGCTACTGGGGAAATTGTCCTCATTTGCATTGTCTTTCAGTGACCTACCTGGAGGCAAACACCTGCAGACACTTTATGTTCACAGAAGTATCACTTGGGACAGAGACCCACATCCATTCAGTGCAACCAACTATGTTAAAATAACATTATGGGCAAATATTTCAAAGCTTAACATTTCAAACGATCGCTTCACATACTATTTTACCCTCTCTTATTGCTCATGAGTAATATATATTGCTGCCAACATAACTTCTTGGCCTCTCCTTTGCCCTGTGTGTTTTTAACTTTGCAGATGGAATTCTTACAGAGTTTTAATTGTAAGAATTCAATTACTATGTTCACTTTTTTTTTTTTAACAAGAGAAAAGAAAGAGTCCCTGGTGAAAGAATAATTTGATTTCAGTTGAAAATAAAGAATGAATAAGAAATAATAAAAAGGAAATGCGTTTGGAAATGTGAATAGGTATATGTTACTTATAAATTATGCATGTGTGCATGATTACATATTAAAGAGTATCTGTTAGTCATAAAAATGATTATTTGCATATTGTTTCATATATAAATGTGTTTATTCTGAATACAAGTATATATGCCTATATAATACAAAATATATATTGTCCACATAATTATAACTTATAAATTTTACTTTTTAAGAAAAGTGATCAAGGAAAATTCTGAATGTGTATCAGTGTTTTGTTTTTTTTTAAGGAGTAAGTTCCTTTTTAAAAACTATTTCCTTGGACTGCTTGCAGCATTCTCTAAATAATGGTTTGGAGTTGAAATGTTTCCTTTCATGCATTAATGTTCAAAGTCTTTATTTATTTATTTATTTGTTTGTTTATTTCTATTTGCATGTATGTGCGTGTGTGCTTAGTAGTTACAGCAAAATAGATTCAGCTTGTATAAGGTTTTAAGAGATTTTTAAAAAGCACTCCCTCCCTCTCTATTAAGACAATGTTTGCATTGAAGTTATAAACTTTATGTTTGGCATGGTTACAGAACTCACTGGAGGAGGAAAATCAAGCCATATTTAAAGAAATATTTAAAGAAATGAGGTTGAGAATTTTCAAAGTGATCATGACTTACATTAACTGTTGAGCACAAATGCCATAGAAATGTAGTTGGCTATTATTACTATTTTTTTTTTGAATCACTGAAACAATTAATAAGTCTGCTTTAAAGACTTTTTTCCCTTAGGCAGTAATACTTAAAGGTTCTTGTGTTTAGGTTTCAGCTTTTCATTTGGATCTTTCCGACCACGGGAATAAAGAATAAAATTGTGAGTAATCTATCTCAGGGGACACTGACCAATTAATCTTTTTATTGGTATTGAGAGGCATCAGGTAAATCCTTTAACAATTATAGGTAGTATATTGGATTTATCTGTATATTGGTGAGGAACCTGGGACATAGGAAGTATTTTGCTACATACATGTGCAGTGACAGGATGTGGTCAAAAATATATCCTACTTTATGGTCCTGGGACTCACGTGACAGGAGCAACCAACAGACGACTTACCATCTCCTGTAAGTCTACAAACCCTCGGGTGGGGACACCTTCTTTTTGTGATGTTAACCTGTTTATCGCCACGGAATAGTTATCATCCCGATTATGAATGTGTCTTCACTCCTCCAATAGACTGCAACTTCAAGAGGATTTATTCTTTCTTCTTACCTTCTGAGTCTACTCTGCCCAACATTACACTTTCAATAAGGATCAAGATATATTAAATATTTGGTTGAAAAAAATTCCTCTCGGTATTATAGTGCAAATAGAATGCTTTGCTTTTATAGAGTTTAAATATTTAGAGAAATATAGGTATACTATAACTGTAAGTAGATAAAGCAGTAAGAGAGACTTTCTAGAAATAACTCTTTCTATTGATGTCCTCCATACATCTCAGGACTAAGCGTTGCTTATTGTGGCTTTTAGCAATGGTCAGTTTACATTCTATTCTAGAAGCCATCAGATGTCCCCTGGACCCACACAGCAGAATCTGCCTTCTCTTCATGAGCAGTATTGGAGATTTCCTAATCTCACAGGCTGTAGCTATCACGCGGGGAAGGTAAGGCATTTCCACTCCTCAGATCCGGTAAAATAAACCATAGCTCTAAGGAAAAGAGTCGTTTGGTTCTGTTTGGATCTGAATTATCCATCCCGACGAACTGTAACAATCACATGTTGAATATATTTGCTCATCTTTCCCTTCCACTCGCATTACAATCATCCAGCAAGAGAGTTCAGAGTAAGAAATTAGAAATGCATGGAGCTACTAGGTCAACGTGCGCCCAATGCCCCATTAGAATCTGAGACCAGCTCCACAATGAGTGGACCCACACGATCCCTCCCCCTGATGGAATTAGTATTAATTCTGAAAAAAACCCAACACCAGAGACTCAGCACTCCCTGAGAGGGTGTATCCTAACTAAGTAAGGGGGCAGAGAAGGAGGCAAATGTGCTGGCACCGCCTACCCCTCCCACAGCCCACTGGCGGGTGGTGGAATTAGAAGTTCCGAGGGTACATTTCTCCCCGAGCACTCTCTCTTCCTAGTTTTTCCACGAAGAAACCTCGCGCAAATCTGAAAATATTAATAGACTCATTACCAGTGCCTTCATTTGCAAGTCCGATTCGTTTCTCCCTCTCACCCTCCCGGCCCACCTCGTCTCCTCCTTCGTATGTTTCAGCAAGGGAAGAGAGGATCAAGGAGGGGGGACAGTGAACTTAGCCACAAAATAAGTCAAGGGAGAAATGAAGTACTAATTAAGAAAGCCGGGGTGTTATGCAAATGGCTCATGCACCGAAGGCAGCCTAATGAATGTGCCCGGAGTGGATGGGGCGTCTTCGCCGCGCCGACAGCTGGCTCCCAGGAAGGTCAGGCGCAGGCGGGCGCGCGGGAGCATAATCCTTCAGATTGGCAGCTCTGCCCCCTGGTCACCGTTTGATTATCTCCCAAATTGCTGTATTTCACAGAGATAATGATTTTTTATGGTCACAGATTTGAAGACAACTGCTGTATCCTCGGGGTTGTCGTTCTGCAAGGAGACGCTGCTGCTTCCTTCTGAAGAGGGAGAGGGGGAGAGAGACAGTTTCTTCTCCTTTTCTCTGCCTCGCAACTTACTTCCTGGAATAGTTTATTATCATAACGAAAGCCATATATATTATGACGGGAATCGCCCCAGTTCCCATTAATCCCAATCCTTTCCCTGTTCCTTAGCCGTGGCTAGGGCCTGAAAGTCCCTTTTCTCTGGTCTTCCAAGCGTTCCAGCACTTTCTCCTGCTCACAAGAAGGAGGGGGTTCAGTCTGCAAAAACCCAAAATAGTTTGGACTTTGAAAGAGGAAAAGAAGGTGCATCTCATAGCTTCCAAGAAGTGTGTGTGTGTGTGTGTGCGTGCACATGCTCACGCCATGTTTGCCATGCATCATTACTTAGACCTGTCCTCTGAGAGCTGAAGAGGGTGCAGGTGGGAAGCCTGTAGGTCACCTCCTCTGACCCCAGTTGGAGTTTGCCCAGGGTGGGGAATGAGGCTGTGACTCATGGTCTCTTTTAAGTTCTTTTAAAAAGCTTCAAGGTGGGAACTTTTGGCTGGAGCTCCCAAGTGGGATTTTCATTTAATTTGAATGTAAAAGCAATCAGGGAAAAAAGGGAAAGTTTAACCATATGATTACTCCCCTTGAAGACTGGTTTATTTAGCATTAGTTGTAGGATTACTTGTGAGCTTAGGGCATATAGGAGCATACTTATTTTTCTTTGAGAAGGTGACACTGAATGAAGCTCTGGTATGAACTTGATTTTCTATTTATATTGGGGACATTACTGTAGTAATTCGGACGCATATCCTGCAAGGATGCTTTTCTGAGCTGATAAGGGAACGTCAATGTTTTCCAACTGGAAGAACTGCAACTTGAAAACAATTTGTGTTTTAGTTCAGCCTTAATTATTCCAATGTTGCTGGTGTTTTAATATTGATGAAGAAAGGGATTGCCCGGGACTCATATTTTAAATCACTTCTCTCCTCTTAATTGAAGAAAAAGGTAAATAGTGTGTAAATGAGGCCCACTTGGCTTGAGGTCTTGCTGGTGCTTATCTAGAGGTGCTTATCAAGCTGGCTTGATATATCCTGTTTCCTATCAAATATTAATTTCTTCATATTTTTATTGTTTCTACTGTATTCAGTTAATATGCATTTCTTTTATTTTAAAATACACAAATTACTTGTATGTAGGGTTCTTTGGGTTTATCTACAGAGCAGTCTTTTAGAATAAAAAAAGGGAGGGTTCTATCATTTATTTTCCTGTGTCTGTAGCTAAAAGAAGTTACAAAACAGAGTGCTTCTGCAGACTAATTACCCACACATCATTAGGTCCTAGCCATTTCTTTTTTGACCTGGAAGTCCTGTCTCTATTCCCAGGTGAGTTTACATTGGGAAATAAGTTTCCAGCCTCACTAAGAGATAAGATGCTTCTCTGGCATTTTGGTGCATCTTCATATTATGAGTATCAAAGCATTATTTTTTTAGACATTATTATCATTCCTTCAGCAGTTTCAATGATTCTTACCAGGTATTGCTCTAAGAGTAAAGAAAATAAATCTGGCAAAGTTAAGGGGCAAGGTGAAGGGGTTGGAATTGCTGTTTTAGATGGGATAGCCAGGCCTCTCGAGCAGGTGCTATTGAGCTGAGTCAAGGAGAATCCATGCACCTATCAAATGGCAGAAACAGCAAATTTAAGGCTATGAGGTGAGATCATGTATGCCTTATTTGAGGGATAGCAAGGACAGTGTGATGGGATTGGAATTAAGCAAGACGAAAAGTGTGGGAGATGAGATCTGAGCCAGGTCTTAGAGTCAGGTCATAGAACTGGAAAGTCTAATGGGTCGAAATGAAATGGAAAGGAGCATGGATTCTATTTTAAGTGGAGTAGACAGCTTGAAACAGTCTTCTGCAAATGAACATTGAGTATTTCCATTGATCACAATTATATAAACAATGAAGTGAACATCCTTTTTTATAAACCTTTGCACACTTGCTTATTTGTTCATTCATTCATTAAATAAATATTTTGAGTGCCTACTTTCTGCCAGCTGCTATGCTAGACACTGGGGATCCTGCTGTGGAGAGATCAGACATAGTCTTTCCCCACATGGAGCTTATAGTATATGGGATATATGATCTCTCTTATTTATCCTTAGGATATATTTTAATTATTTCTTGAGGAAATAGTCTTAAAAATGGAATCATTCTATCAAAAAGAATGCACATTTCAAATCATACACACATGAATTATATATTAAAAAATAAATATACATCTGCCCTCCAGAAAAGTTGTACCCATGCATATACTGACTACCAGTGGATAAAAGTGACTATTTCCTCTCTTCCACAGAAGATGCCCCCAAAAGGATACACCAGCAAAAGAAAAGAAAAATATATTTCTTCCTCTTTTCAGTTTGTGTTTTCCCAATTATTAAATTAGTTGAATATCTTCACATTTTGTATTTTCATTGTCTTTCTAAATTCAAAGTCAGTTCATTTGTTGCTAATTATCAACACACAGCCTAGATATTACTTACAAATGATGATAATAACAACCTACAACCACAGAAACTAAGACTTAATAAGTGCATGCTTAGTGCTGGCATAGTGCTAAGCTCTTAAACACATCATTTCATCTAATCCTCACCAAACCTAGGGGAAAAAACACTGTGGTTTTCATTTTGACCCATTAGACTTTAAGCTCTTAGAAGCAAGGACCACATTGATTTTACTCACTATTATTTGCTTCTGAGTCTGGCCTAGGAACTGGCCTAGCTAAATAGTCATATACATTTGCCACCTATTTATACATGAAAAGTTGAAGCACAGTGATTTTAAAACCAGGCTAGGTAATATCTCTGGGATATAGGCTATACCATATCACAGAGTTAGGTAAAAGAAAAGCTGTTTGTTTTAAATTGTATTATTTTCTCAAAATGTTTCAAAATGAAAATGGCATAAAAGGGCACACTGTGCAAAGTATCTTCCAGCCCCATCTTTCTGTCTTCTCAACACTTGGCTTCCCTCATCAGGTGATCAGTGATACCAGTTTCTCATATGTCTTTCCAGTAATGGTTTATATAATAAAGAAATAGATGGCATATGTGTATATGTATATGTAATGTCATTTTTTATGCATTTAAATAATATGAATGTTAGAAAATTATATTATTCTGCATCTTGTTTTTTTGTTGTTGTTGGGAAAACAGTATAATATACTTCTTTTAAAAGCAAAGACTAGAGCTAGACTGCCTGTCTTCAAAATTTGGCTGTGCTCAAATAGTAGCTGAGTGATCTCAGACAAGTTTGTTAGCCTCTCTGTTGTGGGAAATGAGATAGTTTGTATCTTGTAGGGTTGTTGTGTGTAAATCATCATGTACATAAAACAGCAAGTAATGCATAAAACATATGTATTACAAGAATAATTACATAAAGCACATGGTAATCATACAATGTTGCTAGCTCTTGTTACTGTTATTATCATTATTTTTGGATCTTTTTTAAAAAATTAATTTATTTATTTTCAGAAAAACAGTATTCATTATTTTTTCACCACGCCCAGTGCTCCATGCAATCCGTGCCCTCTATAATACCCACCACCTGATACCCCAACCTCCCAC
Source organism: Mustela lutreola (assembly GCF_030435805.1). Taxonomy (NCBI): domain Eukaryota; kingdom Metazoa; phylum Chordata; class Mammalia; order Carnivora; family Mustelidae; genus Mustela; species Mustela lutreola. Next base: position 98,150,348 of record NC_081295.1, read on the forward strand.
CCCCTATTTTTGGATCTTGTAGAGCATTCCAATTTTAGTACATGAAGAGGTCCCTCATTTTTATCCCTTCACAATATTGCAGTGTATGGTAGTTCTTAATATTAACCGTACCTTATTTAAGATCCCTCCCCTACCCCAATATTTTGGTGCTACAAGGAATGCTATAATGAAAAACTTTTCATGTTGATCACCCTAGATTATATCAAGCATATCTGCAGCATGAATTCCTCAGAGTGGTGTTTTTGGGTCACATGGTGTGTTCATTTATATCTTTTTTTTTTTAAGTTATTGCCAAACTTCTCTCCATAGAAGTTGTACTAAGTTATGCTCTCACCAGCAGTGTGTGCAAGTGGTGTTCACATAAAATAAATAACCTCCTTGAGAGGTATTGTTTAAATCTGCATTTCTCTGATTAGGAATGACTTTGAGTGTAGGTTCATGTTTAGGAGCCATTTGTAGTTCTTTTTTTCTGTGAATTCTCTGTGAATGCATTTTCCCTATTTGTTTCTTTTTTCCCCGTTTTTAAATAATTAAGACAGACATTAACATATTTTTTATCTCAGGGGTAGAGGTCTACGAATCATCAGTCTTACACAACACCCAGCACCCACCCTAGCACATACCTTTCCCAGTGTCCATCACCCAGCCACCCTATCCTGACCACCCCCACCCCCACTCCAGCAGCCCTCAGTTTGTTTCCTGAGATTAAGAGTCTCCTGTGGTTTATCTCCTTCTCTGGGTTCATCTTGTTTCATTTTTTTCAGCAGGCGTGTTAGGATAACCAAGTGATCTAAGGCTCCAGACTCACGCTTTTGCTTCCTTATTTGTTTCTATTGGGTTGGCATAAACACGTATTTACTATGTGTTTTTGTAAGTCCCTTGCATTTTGAAGAAGTATGTGTTACAAGTATTTTCCCCAGTTAGTATTTTTTTTCTTTTGGCTTTATTTGTGGAAGTTTTTGGCATACAAAAATTTTTTTATTTTATATAATTGAATATTTTATCTTTTCTTTTATGAGTTCGATATTTTATCTTCTAAGGGAAAGTTTAAATGAGTTGTAGTTAAAGGCTATAGTTTTGTAAGATTGCAATTTGAGTTTATAATTATGTCTGGCTTTCTCTCTTCCTTATTTGAATTTAAGTTGTTTGAGGGCAGAATTTGTGTGAATTAACTCATATAAGTTGCTTTATATGAATTAATCCACTTAATCTCCATAACATCCCAAAGAAGTCAATAAAACTGTTATTCCCATTTTACAGGGGGGCACCCTGAACTCAGAGAGGTTGAGTTATCTGCTTAATATTACACAGCTAGCAAGTTAAAGTGTTGGGATTCCAGCTCATGTGCTCCCTGCATAGGAGGCATAGTCAATAAAATTTAATGGATTTTTCTATGGAACAGACTCAGTTGTCAAAATTCGTGACCAAAGAACACAAAGTCTTACCCTAATCATCTTAATTTAGACCTGAACTCCACCCCAACAGAGATGAACCATTCTGGGACAACTTTGCAAAAAATATATATATTTTTTCAAAATCAGATGTAAAGAAGTCTAAAGCTGAGCTTATTCAGCAATGTTTCTCTTTCTCTTTCTGATACAGTAATGTAAAAAAAAAAAAAAAAAAAAAAAAAAAAAAAAAAAAAAAAGGCATGTCTCCCCTTCCCTTTGCTATACCAAGAGAATATTGCAGGCCAAGCCTTCTAAACTTATGTGTAGAACTGAGCTTAGGCTGTAAGTTAAGCAGAGACCTAATGATCACCTACAACCACGCAGCAGTGGGCATGAGTAACACCAAGAAGCATGAGACACTGTGGGTCTCTAAGGTCTAGTGTGCTACCCCCATTTGGAATTGCAAAAGAATGCCTGCTGGGTGCTGCACTTGATGGGCAGGAACATCTGTGCAGACAGAACACTAAAAGGAATCTTCAGAGAAGCAGCATGTTGGCACTGTCCTCTTAAACTGGGTTTCTGGTTAGCAAATTGGTCAGTTAGGCAATGTTGTTCCAACCAAATATTCACATGAAACGAAACGAAAAATACTACCTTTGTACATTTTGACACAATAAATGTATCTTGGAAGTTCATCTTTGTGGCAGCCTGTGTGTTTCTAACCAAAAGAAGATCACGAATCATTTCATTCAGTGTTTGCTATGTTTATCATTTTTTCACCCCAGAAACTTTTTTCATTGTTTTTAAGTGAGTAATTCCAACTTACGCACTAAAATAAGATCATTCTGCCTGCTTCTGACTCTGGACTTGATTTTTCTGTGTGTAAGAATCTACTTTAATACGTACTGCACCGCTGATGAAAATACAGGAAATTAACCCAAATTTATTCAACATATATTTAGTGTGGACCTGTCACTTGTGAAAAAGTCTGAAGACTTGAACTGCAGCACTCAGAGGGTGTTGGCAAGCATCACACAGAACTTTTGTAACTTACTTGGATTGTGAGATGTTCATTAGGAAGAACTAGAAGAGGTACCAAAGAAAAAGAGATAGAAACTAGATTCATGTCTTGTATAATCATGCTGTAGACGTAAAATGTGGAGTTGGATTGAAGATTGATCTTTCACATAGAAATTCATTTCTATTACTCTAAAGGTTTTTGATGAGCCAACTAGTGATATACTTTTAAAGACAACTTTATTGAGAAATAAACTTTATTGAGAAATAGTGTGCATACATACAATTCAGTCATTTAAAGTATACCATTCATTGGTTTTTAATATATTCACAGATATGTGGAATCATCACTACAATTTTAGAACATTTTAATCACTTTCAGAAGTAACCTGATACACTTTAACTATCAGTCCCCACACTTGGGCTCCCTCCCTTCTCCTATACCTGGGCAACCATTAACCCGTTTTCTGTTTGTGTAACCTTCCCTGTTATGGACATTTCATATGAATGGAATCATATAATATGTGATTTCTTGCAACTAGCTTCTTTCATTTAGCATAATGTTTTCCAAGTTCATCTGTATTGTAGCATATGTTGATTCTTCATATGGCCAAATAATATTCCTTTGTATGGATATAACATATTTGTTTATCCTTCTGTCACTTGATGGACATTTTGGATGTTTCCACCTTTGGGCTAGTATAAATAATGCTACCATAAACAATTTTGTATATTTTTCTGTGTAAAAAGTTTCTGTATAAACGTATGTCTTAATTTTCCTTTTGATATATATCTAAGAGTAGAATTTCTTTGTCATAAGGTAACTTCATGTTCACGCCAGAGTGGTTTTCCAAAGGAGCTTATACACTTTACATTCCCATCTATGGTATGTGAGGGTTCTGACTTGTCCACAGTCTCCCTGATAGTTGTTATTATCTGGCTTTTTGATTCTAGCCAACCTAGTGACTGTGAAGTGGTATGTCAGGTATGCATTGTCGTTTTGATTTACTCTTCCCTGATGGCTAATGATTTTGAGGGTCATTTTATGTGCTTATTGGCTATTTGTATATCCTTCTTGAAGAAATGTCTGTTCATATTCTTTGTCCATTTTGTAATTGGGTTGTCTTTTTATTATTGAGGTAGAAAAAGTCTTTATATATTTTGGATATAAATCTCTTATCAGATATACAACTTTGAAATATTTTCTCCCATTCTGTTGGTTTTCCTCTCACTTTCTTGATGGTGCTTTTTGAAGAACAAAAGTTGGAAATTTTGATGAAGTCCAATTCTCTCCCTTTTTCTTATTTTTTTTTCCTGCTTATGCCTTTAAAGTCATGTATAAGAATCCTTTGCCAAATCCAAGGACATAAAGGCTTACTCCTAAATTTTCTTCTAAGATTTTATAGTTTTATTTTAAGTCTTTGATCCATTTTGAGTTAATTATTTTATATAGTCTAAGGTACAGGTCCAAATTAATTCTGCATGTGGTCTTCCAGTTGTCCCAGAAGCACTTGTTGAAAAGACACTGTCCTCTCAAACTGGGTTTCCGGTTAACAAATTGCTCAGTTGGACTATGTCAGTCCAATCAAATATTCACATGAAACAAAACTAAAATACTACTTTTGTACATTTTGTAAAAGTGCCAGCGTTGCAAGATCCTACAACCTTTATCAAAAAACAGTTAAACCATAGATACGTGTATTTATTTCTGGACTTCCAGTTCTATCCATTGACTTATATGTACTACAGTGTCTTGATTACTGTTGTTTTGTAGTTCAGTTTTAAAAATCAGGAGGTATGAGTCCTCCTGTTTTGTTCTTTTTCAAGATTGTTTTGGCTACTTTTATTTTAATTTTATTTTGAGAGAGAGAGAGAGAGAGCCTGAGTGTGGGGGTAGGAGGCTCAGAGAGAGAGAGAATCCAAGTAGGTTCTGTGCTCAGTATGGAGTTCTCTGCAGGGCTCACTCTCATGACCCTAAGATCATGGAATCAAGAATGGGGAATTTAACTGACTGAGCCACCCAGGTGCCCCGAGATGAATTTTAAAATTAGCTTTAACTTCTACAAAGAGATTGGATGAGATTCTGATATGGATTGTGTTGAATCTGCCTTATCAGTTTGAGAAATATTATCATTTTAACAATATTAAACTTTCTTATTCATGGACATGGGCTCTTTTTGTGATGTACTTAAAAAAGTATTCATCCATTCAGCTCATATTTACTGAGCAACTAGAGTGTGCTATGTACGTGGGATAGAACATGTCAGTCAGGCCTTCTTCTATGCAGGGTCTTTCCTCTAAATGCCTGAAAATCTGCCTGACCTCCTTCAGATCTTCCCTCAAACTCACCCTCTCAGTGGGACCCTCTCTGGTCATGAAAGACCCCCCCCCCCCCGCCATTAAATAATTAGGAGCTGCCGACCACCCGCCGGTACCTGCGTGACAATAAACCTCTTGCTGTTTGCATCCAGTGGCAGTGTTGGATTCTTGGGTAAGGGGATCCGCGGGTCTTTCAGTCACATACCCCATCCGTTAGCTGGACTTGCTCTCTCTTTGCCCTACATTATTTTACTTCTTAACAATTATCATTATTTATTATAAATTTTTATTTTTTTTTCTAAGTCCTGAGAAGATGACAATGGGTAGAAATCCTTGACTTCACAGAGCTTACACTTTAGCAGGAAATACAGATGAGAGAAAAGAAAAATATGTCAAATGTATAGAACGAGAGTAATAAATACCCTGTGAAAACTAAAGTTGAGAAAAGGAAGGACTTGGGGTTGTAGTTTTAGACAAGATGGCCAAAGGCCAAGGGCTAGCTAGCCAGGAGTTAGGCAGTGAACCAGGGAAAGAGCACTTAAGGCCGAATGAACTGTGTGTGCAAAGGCCTGGAGGCGGGAGCAGACATGGACACTTGGAGGAATAATCAGGCAACCAAGGAGGGCTGCAGTGCAGGGAGACTAAACTAGGGAAGTAGTAAGAGACTTTGTAATGGACTTCAGTGTTCAAGAAGATTAGGGAAGATGTCTAAGGGGACATGGTCTCTATGAAGGTTTGTGCTCCCAAGAATGCCTGATGAGAATGAAGGCAGAGAAAGTGTATAAGTGAGCTAGTAACATTGTCAAATCTCCAGCTCCAAAGCTACATGCTGTCAACTATCTGGGTATGTTAATGAGCTGCATAATTGCCTCAGTTATCAACTGTGTATACACAGATACTCATCAGCCTTCTAAATTAATGGTAAAGACTATCTTAGTAATGATGCATGGGTGGCTCAGTCGGTTAAGCCTCTGGCTTCAGCTCAAGTCATGATCCCGGGGTCCTAGGATGGAGCCCCGCATCAAGGATCATGCTTCTCCCTCTGCCTACAGCTCCCCTTGCTTGTGTGCTCTTTCTCTCTGACCAATGGATAAATAAAATCTTTAAAAATAAAAATGGAAAAAAAAAAGGAGTATATTAGCATGCTAGTTTTCTCCCTTCTTGTTTTGGCCTGAAAGAACTTTACTTGGTTTATGTCTCAAGCTTGCTCTAAGACCCACTGTTGCTGTGTTTGGTGGGGAACACTTTAGATATCTCTGGACTATCATATTATAATTTAATGCTAGTGATTTATATCACTGTGTTGTGCCTGGGGACCTCATTGAAAGAGGCACATTGTGAAAATAGTAAGTCAATTAATTAAGAAAGAAACAGTAAACCGAACCAAGTGCATTTTTGATTGGTGAGAATCTCTAATTACCCTGAAGTTCCTCTGATCTGATGATAAAAGGGTGCTGCTTTGAGTAATTCCATGGCACTTCCACCAGTTCAGATGTCCCCAGGACAGGAACAATCAATTCAAGTCGTTTATAAACAATGGAGAATGGCAGGGCCAGTGGCTAAACTGGAGACTATGAGCCTCACCCACAGGCAATCAAATTCTGATTTTTCAAAAAAACGCTGCACTGGCTAAACAAAAGATGTCTGTCAGCTTTTGAATGCTACACAAGGCTGGCAGTCTGCTAAAATCATTATGTGAATTAGAATAATTAACTCATAATAAATTATATGAGGTGGGTGCTCCTATCGTCCTCATTTTCCTGCTGAGAAAACTAAGGCTCAGCAAAGAAGGAAATGACTACTAAGAAGCAGAGTCAGAATGCAGAATATTAAATATTCTGGTTTCAGAGTCTGTGATTGTGATCACAGTAATAGGAAAAACTTATGTGTAGATAAGTAACCAGCAATTAAGTCCACTATGGATTACGAAATACGTAACATTTGGAAACATCTAAAGGAGCGTTATCCTGTAGATATAATTGCAAGCCACATATGTAATTTTAAATTTCCTTGTAGCCCCATTTAAAAGTGTAAAAAGAAAGAGATTAAATTATTTTCAAATAATATGTTTTATTGAATTAAGTACATCTAAAGTATCATTACAACATATAACCAGTGAATAAGTATTAATGAAATAGTTTTCTTTCTGTGTCTTGGGAATTGGGTGCCTATTTTACATTTAAATCACATCGCAATAAGGAGTAGCCATGTTTTGGGGGCTCCTGGGTGGCTCAGTAGGTTAGGCATCTGACTCTTGGTTTCGGCTCAGGTCATGGTCTCAGGGTCCTGAGATCGAGCCCTGCTTCGGACTCCATGGTCAATGCAGAGTCAGCTTGAAGCTCCCTCTCCCTCTGCCCCGATCCCTGCTCACTCTCTCTCTCTCAAATAAATAAATAAATAAATCTTTTAAAAGAATTTAAAGAGTAGCCATATTTCAAGTGTTCAGTAGCCACATTTGGATTATGGCTACCATATTGGAGGGTAAAGATTCAGATGATTGGCTGAATTTTTCACTGTTAACTTTTCCTTGGTATCATTAGAGCTGTAATTTAATTAGGCTTCATTTCCTTGTAGGTAAAGCAGGAACTCCACCAATATAATAATTACAGAGGAGGAGTTGCCAGCAGGTGCTTTTCTTCTGCTCTCATTAAGAAGTTTGTATGAACTTCTCAGCACAAAGAGTTTGAGATCCTGCAAATTTATGGCCCAAGTTATATGGGGTTTACACATATGTACTGATGTTACCTAAAATATCCCTTCTTATAACATTTTCTTTATGAACCGGTTTGGTGGATGGAATATTTATATGCTTTTGCTATGAACATAAGTATTATAAAGGAACTATGCTTTGTGCTGCTAACTTAACTGGGTTTGGAAAGCAAAGTGGAAAAACTATAACTTTATGATAAACGTTACCACCTCCCTTTAATGCATTAATATATTTTATAGTTAAAATAGAATGGAACATTGAGGCACTTGTGAAGAATATATAAAAGCACAGAGGCAGTGAAGGAGACCAAAAATTACATTTGAGCTTATTAATTTATGAAAAAAACCAAAATATTTTCAGACAGCTGCATCACCAACTCAGGTGAAAAATATTCTAACATGTCAGCAAACTCCACTCCATAATCCTGCCAGGATGAAATTAAACAAAACAATCTCCCCAAATTATTAAATTCTAAGTCTGTAGGGGAATGCCCTATATTATACCTCAATTTACTAAACTATAGGCACAACCATGTAGCCACATGTCTCTTTACTTCTGTGCTGTATAATTGTATACAGATGTACTCAGTGTTATGCAATAGACTTACTCCTTAAAAAGTGGAGTGCAAATTCAATATTAAAAATCCTTTAAAGGCACTGAGGGAGCTTGCTATTTAAAAGGTTCTTTTGTAATAAGATTAATCACCCCCTAATTCCTCTCTTTGGCAAGGTAAAGTTTTAATATAGGATTTTTGTAGTTTTTTTTTTTTTTTAAATAATGTTTCAGAAGTATGGAGAAGAGAAAGAGAGAAGAAAAAAAACCTGTTACTACATATACATGTACACAGGTGAGGATGTCACCTTTGCACTGAATTCCATATTATTAACACTGCTCCATCTTATCAACACAAAGATGTCACTCATCCAATTTTTTCTGGTCTACTGGATATCCTTATAAGCATACAAGCACATTAAGTTTGAGAAGTTCTTTATAGATCTTGGATATCAGCCCTTAGTCTGTAGTGTCATATGTAAATATCTTCTCCCATTCTGTGGTCCATATACACAATGGAATATTACTCAGCCATCAGAAAAGATGAATACCCAGCTTTGGTATCAATATGGATGTGACTGGAGGAGATTATGCTGAGTGAAGTAAGTCAAGAAGAGAGAGTCAATTATATGGTTTCACTTACTTGTGGAACGTAAGGAATAGCATGGAGGACATTAGGAGAAGGAAAGGAAAAATGAAGGGGGGAAATTGGAGGGCAAGACGAACCATGAGAGTCTGTGGACTCTGAGGGTATTAGAGGGGAGGGGTTGAGAGGCTGGGTGAAGCCCACTGATGAGTATTAAGGAGGTGTACGGATTATGTGGAGCACTGGATGTTATATGCAAACAATGAATCATGGGACACTACATCAAAAACTAATGATGAATTGTATGGAGACTAACATAACATAATAAAAAAATAAAAATTAAAAAAATAACTAAAAAGCAAACAAAAAACAGAAACAAGCACACTAAGTTTTCCCATCTTTCCCTCTTTCTCCCCCTGGATGGCAAAATGCCTTGAAAGGGTTATCTATGTGGCATCTCAATAGTTTTCTTTACTTACAGCTAGTGAGTTCTGTACTTTGTAAGTTTGGGGGAAAAAACTTCTAAGATTATTGTCAGGAGTTTTCTATAAAAAGAACAGGAACAAAATGATCACAAGTATTGCCCATAGTAAGGAAAACAGGCATATACATGCATTCAGAAATTCATCTCCCCTACTACAAATAACTTATTCATGACTGTATTATTTTGCTAGGGCCTGCCATAACACAGTACCACAAACTGGATGCTTTAAAAACAGAAATTTACTCCCCCTCATTCTGGAGGCCAGAAGTCCAAAGTCATGGTGTTGGCAGAGCCACGTTCCCCTCAGGGTGGTAGGAAAGGATCTGTACCACACCTTTCTCCTCAGATGTTTCTTGTCTTGTGAGGGCTGTCCTTCCCCTGATGTCCCTTCATTTGTCTGTATCCAAATTTCCCCTTTTCATAAGGACACCAATCATACTGAATTCAGGCTAACCCTAATACGCTCATTTTAATTTGATTATCTTGTAAAGAAACTATTTCCAAGTAAGATCTCCTTTTGAGGTTAGGACTTCAATATATCTTTGTGTGTGTGTGTGGTGGGAGGTGGTGGGGAGGAGTACAGAATTCAACTAAATAACAGCTAAAGTCAGAAATTTAGTTTTCCTTTCACCTACCTATAGGGATATGATCTTAAATGTGTTGGAGAAATTTGTGCTATTCTTCACAAGAGAGTCTGCAAACCATGTGGATGCTACCTGGATAAAATGTTTATTTATCAACTCCTTTGAGATTGATCTGACTGTTCCTTAAAAATGCAGGGATTCTGTAGAATATATTTATTCATCTGTCCATCCATCCACTCATCCATCCCACCACGTCCCTCCCTTTCAATCTCCCTCCAAACCCATTGTTACTTTTACAAAAATTACTGTGTACTTCCTGTGAATATTTTGCAAAGCACTTGGGGGTGGAGACACACAATGGCAAACTTCAGTAGTCTTTGCTTTTAGGGAAGTATAATATAGATGATAAGACAAAGCATAAGTTGTAAATACAAAGTGAGCTGAACTGACAGAGATGCCATCTGTCATTTTGTAGGGTAAGTCATTCATTGCTGAGTATTCTGAGGGGGCTATCACTTAATCAAGATGATAGCAAAGTTCTTCAGAAAGGTATGGTCAGGATTGGCTCAATATCAGCTTTCTTAGGTTATTGAATTCTGCTTATAATGATCTTTTTAAAAATTTTTTGTAATTATATTTTAAAGATTTTATTTATTTGTTTGACAGACAAGTAGGCAGAGAGACAGGCAGAAAGAGAGAAGGAGGAAGGCTCCCCGCTGAGCAGAGATTCCCAGATGCAGGGCTCAATCCCAGGACTCTGGGATCATGACCTGAGTCAAAGGCAGAGGCTTTAACCCATTGAGCCACCCAGGCGCCCCCCCCCCCGCTTTTTTAATTGACATCCTAGCTTTGAAACCATTGCTGTAGCTTGATCAGGCCTCATAATATTCTGAAACTTCACATTTCCTCTGTTCCGCTGTGGATGATGGTGGGGCAATCACAGTGCCATGTCTACGCTCACCCCAGCCTAAGTTCTGAGGCCAGTTCTCCTGCGAGCTGTGCCAAGCCACTCAAGGTTGAGATTGGCTCTGATTGTCTGTGACATTTTCATCAACCAGCTTGTTGCTTCCTACTTACAGCAACTCTTGCAGGAAATAGAGAAAACCTAGAAAGTATAGGATCAGCCTCTTCTACCTGTTTCTGGGACCCCAGTTGTCTGTGCACATATGGGGAGATCTACTGTTTCACCCACCTTGGAGAGCTACCCACCATCCTTTTAGTCAGTGTATTTCCCGCTTCAGTGACCAGAGTTGGTTTCTGTTCCTTCCAACAAAAACTCTCACCAGTACACTCTACCACTACATCTCAGGCTTGAGAAAGTTTCAAGCCCCTCACAACTGCTGACACGGTTTGTTGCCTCCTCCACATTGCTGGAAGGACTGCCCAGATAATTGCCCCATCCCCTGAAAGCTGCTGATGTTTTTCTGTTGATGCCTGGCTGGATCTCTGATACTCTACACTCCCATCCTGGTCTACCATTCATCCTTTCTGTTAAGATATGTTTACAGTATCGTTAAAATAGTATCCTGGACTCTCCTCCTAGGTGCATCTCCTCCCAGTTCTGTCCGGCCCAACACTATCATTGTCTTCTGCCTTTACGTCATCATTACCTTCTGCCAGTTAATGTTACCTTTCATATCTCCTCTTTCACTCTTGTGACCCCCGCTGGCTAACCCCATCTGCTAATTGCAGTACCCTTAACTGTATCTTCATACTCTCAATCCTAACCCAACACTAGGCCTCAGAATCGTCTGGAAGAAATCAAGCCTTGTCTACTTAACCTGAAATTTTGGCAATGGAGCCCAGTGGAGGGACCATATATATATATATATATATATATATATTTCATTTTATTTTATTTCATTTAGGGCCATATGTTTTTATGACTCCTCAAATCAGTTTGTTCATAGCCTTTGGAAGATACCACCTCAAATCCTCGTTCTTTTTCAATAGGTTCACCCTCTTGTTTTTGTTTAGAGTTCTAAATACTAAGCCTTGATTGCCAACATCCAGGACCATTCCAGAGCCAAGAGATTTGGATCTTTATTCCCTCCAAAGAAGAAATGGATTCTGTTCTGCTTTTTGATTCCACTGACAAGTTCAGATCCTCTTAGGGTAGAGCCAAATAGAATAACCAGGGGTGTATGGGTTTTTATAGGTTCAGGAATGACCTCTGTCTCTGTATTAGAAACCTATCCTTAGTTTTAGACACACAAACCAAATTGTTTTTATGTATCAGATTCTTACTATTCTTTCATATCATAATCCTTCGTGGCAATACCAACATGTAATATTATGTCCATTTTATAATTATTTACTATACATTTATCTTTTTCATTATAGATTGATAAAAATAGGGTTAGTTTGTTCTGTTTTGTTTTGTTTTTGTATAATGCACAGAACAGTGCCTGGTGTATAGTATCATTCAATAAGTGAATATATACATATCTCCACCTAGATCTTTCTTAGACACCTTCAATATAACATATCTAAAAATGAATTTATTATCTTTTCCCCAAACTTAGCATCTGTGTAGGTTGTTTTTTTATTTAAATAGACTTTCTATTTAAGAATAGGTTTTTTTTTTTTTTAAGATTTTATTTATTTATTTGACAGACAGAGATCACAAGTAAGCAGAGAGGCAGGCAGAGAGAGAGAGGGAAGCAGGCTTCCCACTGAGCAGGAAGCCTGATGTGGGGCTCAATCCCAGGACTCTGGAATCATGACCTGAGCTGAAGGCTTAACTCACTGAGCCAACGAGGCACCCCTCTATTTAAGAATAGTTTTAGGTGGGGCACCTGGGTGGCTTAGTGGGTTAAAGCCTCTGTCTTCAGCTCAGGTCATGATCCCAGGGTCCTGGGATCGAGCCCCACATTGGGCTCTCTGCTCAGCGGGAAGCCTGCTTCCCTCTCTCTCTCTGCCTGCCTCTCTGCCTACTTGTGATCTCTGTCTGTTAAATAAATAAATAAACAATCTTAAAAAAAAACCTGAAAAAGAATATTTTTAGGCTTATAGAGCCATTGATCTATTTACCATCACTACAGTTTTGCCTCTTCCAGAATGTCATATAAATAAAATTATACAGAATGTAGTTTTTCAGGCTGGCTTCTTTCACTCCGTGGTAGACATCCATGTTGTTACATGGCTTGTTAGTTCATTCCTTTTTGTCATTAAATACCGCATTGTGTGGACCTACCAGTTTGTTTACTCTTCACCTGTTGAAAGGTGGCTTGGTTGCTTCCAGATTGCGGTGATTATGAATAAACCGCTCTAAATATTCATGTGTATGTTTTGTAGAAACCCAAGTTTTCAAGCCAGTTGGAATAAAAATCTGAGTGCAGTTGCTTCCTAGGACTGGTTAGCCCCCGAAGAAATTGCCAGACTTTTTGTTGTCCAAAGTGACTACCATTTCATGTTCTACCAGCGGTGGGTGAGAGTTTCTGGTGCTCCTCATTCTCTCCAGCAACTGGTATGGTCATTTTTCAAAACTTTAGTCATTCTCATATATATGCAGTGGTGTCTCTATTGTTGTGATCTTCATTTCCCCAGTAGCAAATGATTTTGAGTGTTGGTTTGTCTTTTTGAATGTTCAACACCCATGTCCTACACGTCTCCACTCTTTCCCACCACTGCCCCCCACTGTATCTTATGTAGCTCTCTATGTTCAGTTCCTAAAGATGGCGTGATGCAGAGCAGACATCCACTGAATGTGTGTGCTTTGATTGTCTTGAAATCAGCAGTGCAGACTGACAGATGCATTCTTCAGAATGGAAGTAATGCCAGGGACTCCTGGGTAGCTCAGTCGGTTAAATGTCTGGCTCTTGATTTCAGCTCAGGTCATGATCTCAGGGTGGTGAGATGGAGCTCTGCGTTGGGCTCTGGGCTCAGTGGGGAGTTTTCTTGAGACTCTCCCTCTCTGTCTCTGCCCCTCCCTGTGTTTTCATTCATGTTCTCTTTCTTTCATAAATGAATGAAACTTTAAAAGAATGGAAGTAGTGTCATATTTTGCCTGTTTAAGACTTCATTAAAACAGTAGTGGTGGTATCCTGGCATGCGTGCAGATATAAACTATGATAAGCCAAAAATAAATCTAAACTTCATTCATTAATTTATTCCCTACTCTTTGCCAAACACTGTAGACCCGATGCTCCCACTTCAATCTCTTACGCTAGGGGTTAAAATTTGAGCTGCAGAATGTTTGCTTACTTACTTCATCTAGCATGAGACTATCTGTATTTTCAAAAGTGACATGAGAATAAAACTCATCTCTTTCTTCATTAACAGACTCTACACTGGGTCTCAGTGGAATACTGTTTATTGCTGTCTCCAACATTAATGATAATCTCTGTGAAGATTGTATTCTGTTCTAGAATGTGAGTCCTTAAGAGCTGGATAGTGAGTCTTCAGGAAGAAACAAAAGGGCAGGAAAAAAATTTCATCTAAAAAGCACACACTTCATAAACTATGCCAGGTATCCATGCGCATGTTCACAAACCCAGTGATTTGCTCTGTGAAAAGTCACATGTGGACTCATATGCCTTCATATAGTTGACTACTGCATTACATAGGAGGAAACACGCAGAGAAATATACACACACAGCCTCTCAATGCTCTTCTCTTTCAAAATCCCCCAAAGGCTACCAGACCTGAGTTGGCCAATGTCAAACAACCTTGGAGGAGGGAAGAGGTACAGAGCATATGAGGGCATCTTAACTGTCAAGCAGATTACACATATGAAGCACAGAGACCCTTGTGAACAGTGTCCAAGGATTTTAGGATTCCCGTCTTAGAGGACACACTGGGAGCCAAGTAGTGGACGCTCAGTGTCCCAATGTAGTGAAGTTTTGGCTCTCAGTTCATGTCTACAGTTACCACCCTTACAATTATACCATGTCTTAAGATTTTATCCCTTTAAGAGAAAAATTACCATGAGCTATTTGTCCTTTTCTGGAATGAGATGATTCTGAGAGAAGATATCCAAGGACTGAAAGGTGTCCGTGAGCCCATCAGATGACTGAAGTTTGAGAGGGAGGAGGCACAGGGAAGGGAGAAAAGTGGGAGAACGTAAAGGATCCCATTTAAGATGTAGCTTCACATCTCCAATGCAGCCATCATGTATCACATCACTATATTTAAGATGGTTCCCTATGAGTAACTTAGTATTTCTTTTATTTGTTGATAATCATGATAATGCAAACCCCAATAATTTATTCTTTTTATTTAAACTCCTATTGGATCCAGAAACTCTTCTATCTGTTGGTTGCCCTAGCTCATATAAATCATCCTGAGGTGGCATAAGCAAGTTGTGGTCTCATGAAAAAAGTCCTAAATGAATGGAATGGATTCTGGCACATTTTCTTTCGACTCACTGCCTTTTCAGTCCTCCTGGTTTTAAGCCCATGAGCTTTCTGTGTTGTTTTCCTGTCACACTGTACCATAAGTTCTCACTTGCGCATATCCTCATACTCAATGCTTTCCTCCTTCTTCCCTTTGCTTACCTGTTCTTCTGCGTGGAATGCTGTCCCGCCCTGTTTTTGAATGTACTCATTTACCTTTTGGTTCTTTCTGGACTAAGGCTCTTTTACCTCTAGGCAAGCTTAGCATTTGGTGGTAGTAAAATCAGGCATCGGTCCTTGCCAAGGCATGCTCCTCTTTTATGGCACTTAATCGTTTCTATTATTATTTTATACTTACTTGTGTCTCTTGCTTCTCCCTGCTCCCATTAGACTGTGTACTGTGTATGATTTGTCTTTGCATCTTATCCCATATTCTGTGCTCCCTTAATGTTTGTTGGTTGGAATGAATGAATGTATATACAAATGAATGTATGAATGTTTATCCTATGCCTTCTCTGGATCCAGTTCTCCCTTTCTACTCTTTATAGGTGACCACAGAAGAAGAGAGAAGATTCTCCCTTTACTCATCACCTAGTTTGTTGGTTGGAATGAATGAATGTATATACAAATGAATGTATGAATGTTTATCCTATGCCTTCTCTGGATCCAGTTCTCCCTTTCTACTCCCTTTACTCATCACCCAGTTTGTCCAAGGTGGTTCATACACCACTGAGTGAAACCATTCAGTCACTTCTAAGCCAGGCTCCCGTATTTATTTTTACTTTTGGAAAATTATTGTACTCGTCTCTTTCCCACAAATAGCTCCACAAATCACAAAGACTGTCCTTGAGGACTTAATGAAGCAGCCATGTTAGGGAAGCCCATGTGTCCAGGAATTGCCACTGGCCTCTAGGCACTGTGGACAGCCTGTAAAACCTGAGGGTGGCCTCAAGCCAACAGTCAGAAGAAAAAATCAGAACCCTCGGGCCTACAAATGCAAGGAAATGAGTTCTGCCCATGTTGTGAGTGAGCTTGGATGTAGATTCGCCTTCAGTTGAGACTCCAGGTGAAAATGTGTCCTGACCAATGCCTTGATTACAGCCTTGAGAGACCCTGAGCACAAGATCCATCTCCGTCATACCTAAAATCTTGACTCACGAAAACAGGTAATAAGTGTGTGTTGTATTAAGCTGCCAGGTTTGGGGGCGGGGATTTGTCATGTAGTGACTGAAAATGAACCAAATGGTTTTGGTCAACCACATGATAAAATGATTGTTAGCTTCAGACTTTTGTTTCATGGTTAACAAGATCCTAAATGATACTTTTCCCCAAGAATTATATAGTATCCCATAGCAGGAAGAAGAGGATGGACTCTATCTTCTCATGTGTTTCTTCTTCAAGAAAAAAGTTTTCCAGACTTATGTCTCTCTAGCTGTCAGTAGCTCATAATCTCCTATGTTATAGGCCAGAATTTTGTCTCATATTCATTCCCAAGTGGACCACTGATAAAGGGAATGCTGACCTCATGATGATCAGCTTGGACTAATCCAAATTTATGTCCTGGGCCTGCAGAAAGCCCAGCCCCTTCTGTTACATGTGGCCACCTAGGAGCTGAACAAAACTTGAGTTTTTTGTGGCAGGAAAAAAGGGGTAGAGAATGATGCTGGGTGGATAGTAACAATGTCAGCCTCAGAAAAAACAATGGGGCTTCAGTTTTCCCATTCGTAAAAGTAGGGTTGTGGACTAGTTCAAGGTCTATGGGAAGATCTGACCATTGAGAGTTGTCTCCTGTAGTGTTGTGTTGAGAAGAATTTTGTGACCATGTCTGGGCCATGTGGGGATAGATTCCCAGGGTCTGTTGTGAATGGAAAAAGGTACCATTATGCACAATTGTGATTCTAATATTTAATGGCAACTGTGATGAAAGAATGAAATTTATTATTTCAGGATGCTGATTACAAAATCATACTATATTCATAGCTGGAATTCGCCACTCAAAGGGTCAGCAGCATTTTAATTTCTTAGGGCTTTAGTTTTCTCAACTGTAAAATAAGGGTTAAAAGTAATAAGTGAGGATTAAATGAGATAATACATGTAAAATTCTCAGCCTAGAGGTCAAATGTACTTGTGGTATGAGCACTGAGTACTTAACAAATCTTATCCACTATTTGTAGAGGCATAATGACCATGCTGACCATTTAAAAGAAAGATTTCTTCCACCAAGGTAAGATTTGGGGCAAATTAGTAAGAAACATTCCACTCAGGACAGTTTCACTGTTGATAATTCATTATTGTTAGGCTTAGTTTGCCTAGGACAGTCCTGGTTTTGCCTTATGTTTGGGTGTAATTATAATATTCTCTCTTTCACTTTCAAAAGTGTCCTCATTTGGATAAGGAACTATATTGTACTGACTATTGTTCTTGCTAAGGTTTTGAGTCAGAAGAACTTTCCTAGGGATAATTCTCTTTTTAAAAGACATTTCCAGTTCTGGACTATTTCTGTGGGAATTCCATGGTCTGGTCATCAGGTAGAGATTGGTATGTAGAATTTAGTGCTTTGTTTGATTATTTTCTTAGGTGAAATATTGTGACCAGGTAGAAAACGTCACTGTTGCCTGTTTTAATCTTCACTAGTACTGGCAGTCTCACACTGAGACATTCATTCTTTGGTTCCCTGACCCCCCGCCATTAAAATGCCAATACTCGGGGCACCTGGGTGGCTCAGGGGGTTGAGCCTCTGCCTTCGGCTCAGGTCATGATCCCAGGGTCCTGGAATCGCCCCACATTGCGTCATGCTCTCTGCTCAGCAAGGAGCTTCCTTCCTCCTCTCTCTCTGCCTGCCTCTCTGCCTACTTGTGATCTCTCTCTGTCAAATAAATAAATAAAATCTTAAAAAAAAAAAATGCCAATACTCCTTGCCCAGAAGAAGCGTTTCTTTAGAATTAAAATTGAGTTAGGATGGGAACCTCATGTGACACCTCCTGAATCAAGAATGTTTCCCATTCTAAGATATTTATCATCTTTGCTCAATTATGAAACAGTATATATGGGGTATGAGCCATTGCTGGGAGTGAAGTCTTTCATGAAATTCAAGAAAATCCCATATCATCGATGCAGATGATATGGTATCAAATGGAAGTATATCAAAACAAATGCAAAGTATTATTGCAGGTGTAAATGCAAAGAAAGTGATTTGTCATCTTCCCACAAATAAGTAGGGCTGAAAATGGCCATATATTAACCTAGATAATATCTTACATTTCCTGAGAACTGACATCGACTCAGGTTTCTTTGATCACTGCGTATAAGAAAGGAAATAGGAAAGCCACATTTGGATAGGACACAAGCCTATATGGAAATTGTTTATTTTACACTAGAATACAGCGTAACTGCCAACGCAGTGAAGCAGGTAACTAATAGTTCTACCAGTTCACCTTTAGGTGACTGCCTTACACATTATATATGAACATAAGTTTCTGTCCTCCTCTCATAAATTACATTTAATCATAATTATATCATGATGCCAATAAACGTGAAATGTTATTGGATTCCAAACATGATTTAACAGCACATTTCATGCTCTTAATCAGCACACACTCTTAATCATCACAATAAGAGAGATGTTAAATTCTACCCTTGTTCTGAATTTCCTACTGTCTCTCAAGGAAAATGCCATCTCTTTGTCTCCAACTCTCCATGCACCTCAAAATTATTCATGGAGTAGAAGGCGGACATTGGGGGAAATCATGGGATGTATAATTTGCCATCAATTTTCCTTAACCCTTAATAGACTTTGCTTTCTCAATCTTAATGTTGAGATGTAAAAACTTCTTCTGCTTCCTATCTTCTGCTATTAAAGTATTAAATTGAACATTTTTCCTTAAAAAGATATCTCAAACATAGAGTAAGCCAGTGTTTTGAAAAATATTAGGCCGTCCTTTTCATGTAAATACCAGAGGCAGTTGGCTCCAGTGCCTGCTACACCTTCTATGTATTTCCTGAGTATTTCTATATCATATTTCATATGATATATATCATATATCACATAGATATCATATATCATAAATATATATAGAAATACATAGGAAATATGTCATATATATGTATATATAGTATGTCATATACATAGGAAATGTATGTCATATACATATAATATGTCAAATACATAGGAAATATGTCATATGTATTTCTGGTGTTTGATACTCTGTTACCAGCATGTAGCTCATTACCTTGCAGGCATGATTAAACTAGGGAATCACAGAAGCCATTGGTACAAAATAAAGGCATATAAGCACAACAAAGGGAAATATTCTGTCAAAGCAGTGCCAAATTAATTTGCCCCTCCATCCTTAATCATGCATGATAGGTTTTATTGTTGCTTCTATAATCTTACTTTTATTAAGACTGCTATCAAACTCAGAATCCAAGGATTTTATTAGCACAGGTGCCTAGCAAATAAAAAACAAAACATATTTATTCATAGAAATTAAGAATCATAGCTAATGAGTTAATTTTTATTTTTGCCATTAAAGTTAGTCTACATATGTAGGAAATTCTTACGGTGAATATCTTAATTTCTTTACAATGGAAATATTATTAGTTTTGGTACGTGTGTTCCTACTCCTTCTTTGCCCCACAATAATTCTTTAAAGAAAAATTCCCAAAAGCCCCATTGGCACAATTCCCTGAGAACCACCTGTGTGAAAAAAAGGACCACACGTGGTACATGCACTTGAAATGACAATAATTAGAACATTAAAATGACTATGATCAAAGCCAAACAAAGCAGACACTAAAGCCAGAGAACAGTGCTTAATTTTTCCCTTTGTATTCAGAAACCCAGTAGCTAGCTGGGGAGAGAATCAGGCAAGTGAAGTGCTGTGAGGTGTCTCAGAAGAATTTGTCCCCACCAATGAGATTCTTCTCCACATTGTCCCCAAGTTACCCCAAATAAGGCAATGCAAGAACTATGTCCCTTGTGCAAAAGCAGCTTTAAGACAAGATCTCAGAGATCAAACCATGAAACACTTAAGGATAACACAAGTAAAAAGCTCAGAAAACATACAAATAGGATAGGATGGAACAAATGGAAAAATATACGCTTAGTCTTCAGTAGGAAGGCAAATATCTTAGAGAAGTTCTAATGTGTGTGCATTTCATGTAATTACAATTAGAATCTCATCTTTGAGACAGTTGTAGAAAATGATCTAAAGAAAGAATAAATCTGTGTCTGTAGTCAAGAATAGCGTGAAAAGCAGCAAAATGAGGGAAAACATGCTTTACGCAACATCACAGTGCACTCTGTAGTCACAGCAATTAGATAAATGTGGCAACAGCACAACATTAGATGCATAGATCAGTAGAAGAGAATAAAAACACAGGAAAAAATACTACTCTTATATGAACATTTACTCAATTAAAAAAAAAAACCTACAATCAATTGAAAGACAAAAGACAGGTTACTTTATAAATAGAGTTGACGCGAATGGCTACCGCACCGGATATCCAAAATTAATACACACATGAATTAAGAACTTTAACATTTTTAAAGTGAAATAATAAATATTTTAGAAGGAAATTATAGACCACGTATCCAGTCTAGAGGAAAGGGAAAATTTTTTAACCAAGACCAGATTGATTTTAAATAGCACAATGGCAAAGTACATTATGGCACATCCATACCATGCGATTTTATGTAGCCATTAAAAAGAATGAACTAGAGTTTTACCAGTCGGCTTCAAGGAATTTTTATGAGTATATGGCAAGTAACAGAACAAGATGCAGACAGTAATATTATACCATACAGACAAAACACACAGACACACGAAAATATATATGTATATGTGTTGATAAGTGTTCATAAGGGCTTGGTGAAAAATGTTAAAAAGAAAGAAATTGCAGTTTTAACACAGGTACAGATACATAGTGGGGCCTGTAGTTGCAGAGATGGGAGTAATATGGATGGGACATGAAGGAGCAGAGGAAAGGACAAAGCATCAGAAGTAGAGAGCCAGCGCAGGGAAAAAGAAAAAAAGCAACCAGCATTTGTTATATGATGCCATTTAGGAATGTATCTAACTAAATCGATATATTTATATTATATACATTTGTATCATTTATATTTAATATTTATATATTATATTTAAATATATAATATATAAAAAATAAAAATATATATATATATACACACACATACATACATACATTGGAAAAAAGAATGTTTTTCATTTGGAAAGTAAAGTTTTCTAATCACTACTTCCAGTGATACTTTCTACCTTAGGTCAGTCCTATATTGGCTTTATGAAGCCCCCACTCCTAACTGTACAGCCTCACCACAGATTCTATATTTATCCTAACCTATAAGGCTTCTCATCATACCTCCAAAGGATGTTTTATGTACTAAGAGTTCTACTTGCAGCAGAAAGACTACCCAAGATTATGCTAACCCAACTTTCAATGTGCTTATTAGAAATGTATGCATCATTTTTTCAACTAGCACATACTGAGTTCTGTCTTGTGCATCACACAGCTTTGTTCTAAATGCTCTGGGAACTACTAAGAAATGTCATTTGGGGCAACTATTCCAATCCGTCCCTTTTAATCCCATCCATGCCCATCTCTCTCTCTGGGAGTCCCATCTTAGTTAATGATTACTTACAATCTCACGTGGAAATGAAACAAAACACATACACCATTGTAACCAACATTTGAGTCAAAGAATAATATTAGATTCCTCAAAAAATTAAAAATAAAGCTCCCATATGATCTGACAATTCCACTTCTGGTGATATATATCTGAAGGAAATGAAAACACCATGTCAAAGAGATATTTGCACTCCTGTGTTCATAGCATCATTATTTAAAATAGCCAAGACATGGAAGCAACCTAAGTGTCCTGGAAGGATGAACAGGTAAAGATTTGGCATATAAATGCAATGGAGTATTATTCAGCCATAAAAAAGAAGGAAATCCTGACATTTGGGACCACATGGATGGACCTCAAGGACATTGTATGAAATGAAAGAAGTCAAATAGAGAAAGACAAAGACTGGATGAGCTCACTTAAATGTGGAGTATGGAAACAAAAACAAAAACAAAAACTCATAGGAAAAAGAGATCACATTTGTGGCTCTTAGAGGTGGGATATGGGTAAACTGGATGAAGCTGGTCAAAGGTACAAACTTCCAGGTATAAGATACATAAGTACTGGGGATGTAATATGCAGCATGATGACGATAGCTAACAGTGCTGTCAATATATTTGAAAGTTGTTAAGAGAGTAAATCCTAAGAGTTCTCATTAGAAGGAAAAAAAACATTTTTTTGTGTGTCTGTATGAAATGACAGATGTTAACTAAACTCACTGTGCTTATCACTTGACAATACATATAGGTCAAGTCATGATGCTATACTCTGTTAAACTTACAAAGTATTGTATGTCAATTACAGTGTTAGACTAGCTTTGCCCAAACCTCTGTCTTCTCCACGGACCACCATAATACTCCTAACTTGCCTTCCAGGTTCCAGTGTTGCCAGTGACCCCGGACCCCAAACTTTCTTCTATATATCTGAGAGATCCTTCAAAAATGTAAATCATCCCCTTTTTCCTGCTTTCTACCCTCCAATGGGTTACTTTTACTTTTAGAAGAAAATCCAGAAGTTGTACCTGCTTTTCCCTCTGCCTCTTTTTTGACTTTATTTCCTAGTCTACTCCTAAGCCCTCACTGAACTTCAGTGGCACTGACTGACTTTCTTTCCGGTTCTTGAGCATGCTATGCATGTAGATATCTCAGGACTCTTCTCTTGTTTGAACACTCTTTGCCCATTTTTTCACATGGCTTAACTTGGGTCTGGGCTCAAGGGATACATCATTATAGAGGACTTCCCTGATCACTGTACTAAAATGACCTCTCTCTCTATAAATCTTTATGCCTTTATCTAGTTTTCTTTTTTTCCTGCATTTATAAATATGTCTGTATTTATCATCTGCTTCTTTTATTAGACCCTAAGTTTCAGGAAGGCAGGTATTTTGTCTTACTTATTGATGTTTCTTCAACATTTAGAACACTGTCTGAAATAGAGTAAGTATTCAATAAATATTAATTGAATGAATAAAAGCAAAAGTCACCACGTACCTAAGTGTAGAATGAGCAGTGCTAGCCCACAGACAGTCACTGCACATTTGGAATTTTTAGAAAAGTCATAAGGAAGAAGTTTTACTTAAAGTTGGATGGGAAGAATGGGTAGGTAACCTTTTACTGATCAGTTTACCTCCAAAAACCGATCAATATCCTGAAGTCTTAGGACATTACTGGAATGACAAATCTTTAGATATGTCTTTGACAACCCTTCTAAAGGGTTTTACATCTTAGCATCTGCTTTGGCCAATTCTGGCCCATATACACAAGTAAACAAAGCAAAACTAAATGAACACTAAGGAATACATGATGCCTGAAACATAAATTCTTCACTGGCTGGAGCCAAGGGTAGTTAAGCTTACCCATGAGGGTGCTGGCGGCATGGTAGGCCTCACTGGAAATGTTTTAGGGGACAGGTCCTGGCAAAACAAATCCTGTGGTAGGGGAAAGTATAGGTTCTTTGAATAACAAGATTAGAGGAAACTTGGATTACTGTTTAAAGCTCTTCTAACACCAGCCAACCTGGAAAGGGCCCATGATGCCCCTTGGCTTCTTTATGGGAGAGCTGGAGAGCTGCCTTGGCATCTGTGGACGATGTCTTCAGAGATGTGTCAGGGTGGGTCCCTTGAAAGTCATGCTGCAGTGGAAAATGCTTTTATTCTGCACTTCCCATTCACTCTAACTATAGAAATTAAGTTTTCTGTTCTGCTGCATTCATAACAGGGATATGTGCTTTCATTATGTTTAAATACCCCCCACTGTGAACACATATTTTTAAAGAAATGTTCATTGAATTTGGGATATAGAAGGATACGATAGGAGGTGCATTGATGCCAGAGACCCACCGCTCTGTCCTT
This sequence comes from Mustela lutreola, assembly GCF_030435805.1. Lineage (NCBI taxonomy): Eukaryota > Metazoa > Chordata > Mammalia > Carnivora > Mustelidae > Mustela > Mustela lutreola. The sequence continues at coordinate 98,174,320 of NC_081295.1, forward strand.
ATGCCTCAACACAAACGTAATAACAGTAGGGTCTTGGGAAGGTTACTTAACTTATGGTAGCCTCACTTTTTTTTTTTTTTTTCATTAAAACAGGAATGATTTTAAGGATACAATACCTAGCATAATATATGTCCCATAACAGGAATTCATTAAATATAGTCATAAAATAACAATAGCTGTTATTTATTAAGCATTTATTATGGATTAGAAATCAAAAAGTATTTTACATTAGTTTTCTCAGTTGAGCCTCAAAAAAACACCATGAAATGAGTATGTTTATTATCTTTACTTAACAGACTTAGCAAGTCTGGGAACTGAGATTCCAAAAAATTTAAATAACTTTTCCAAGCTCACAAGCAGGAAAGTAGTAAAGCCTGGGATTAAATCCAACAACTATGACTGAGCTTAAATCGAAGCTTGCAGTCACTCCCACTTCCTCTCCAAGTAATACAAAATTTGTATTAATAATAATAATTGTAGTGGCATATTACTATTCATCAAGCACATTGGTTTGACCACATAGAATAATGGAAGGAAAATAATTAACTAAATGGCTGGAGTTCATTGAGTTACTCCTATGTTTCAGGTACTGGGCTTTATATATATATTTACTCACTTAATCGTCACAATAACTCTGAGGTGGATATTTTTTTTCTGCATCTTACAAATGATGAAATAGAGACTGAGAGGGGTTAAAGGACTTGCTTACAGTCATTACACAACCAAGACCCAAGGTTGGAACCTCATGCTCATGTGAATGAATGGGCCAGAGGGAAGGAAGAATTATAGCAGAACGCAGTGGAAGGGCTGACTAGAATTGTGGCGGGAGAGTGAGGGCCAGTGGTCAAGGGCATTGTATGCCTTGCTATGGAGCTTAATCTTTATCCTGAGTGGTAGTTTAAAAACCAAAGTAACATGATCAACTAAGTTATTTTTAAAAGATCGCTGAGATCAAAGTAGCAGATCAACTTAGATAGCCCAGTGTAGCACAGAACTATTAGGGGCTATCCAGATTCCCAGTAGTCCCATTTCCTCCCCGCTGGGAGCTAAAGAGGACTGCATTTCCTAAGTTTCCTTGCAGTTATGTTGGGTCCATGTGGCTGAACTCCTGTATAAATGACGTACAGGTCTGACTGTGAATCTCCCTGGACAATCCTCCACACTCTTGTTTCCCTTTCCCCAATGACGATGGCAGTCATATATTGAAGATGGATTCCTGATTCAACAAGGAAGGGCTTTCCGGCAGAACCACTGACCTTCATTGCTCTATGCAGCATTAATTAAAAGAAGCCACTGAAATCGGGAATTTTGTTTGTTACAGCCAATCCTTTACCTTCTAGCCTATCTTGACTAATTAATATTCTGTATTGTCCACGCAGGAGGGAAAGTACTTCCTAGGAAGGGCATGAACAATGGAGGTGGGGGATGAAAAAGGATTGTTTCCCTTAGAAACCTAAGGCTGATAAGGTACATAGTCTTGATCACCCTTTTTTCTGCCGAGTAGGCAGAATTGTTGGTTCTAGGACTTAAGATGTTTTCTAAGAGCAAAGTGCTTTGATTCTGTTGATATGATAGTCATCCACTAAGATGGCCTCCAAATAATCCTTACTTCCTGATACTCAAGCTTTTGGGTAGTCCTCTTTATACTGAATCAGGGCTGACTTATGTGACCAGTGGAATACTATGGAAAATGATCCTATATGGCTTTAGGTCACAAGATGTATTGTGGCTTCTAGTCTGACTTCTTAGATTATTCACTCTAGAAGAAGTGCCATCTCCCATGTGCCATCCCAGGGACACAGTATGCAACCCCATGGAGAAACCCATATAGAGAGGAACTGAGGTCTCTTGTCACTGACTTGCCAGCCATATGAGTAAGCCACATTAGAAGTAGGTCCTCCAGCCCCAATCAAGCCCTCAGATGACTGTGGCACCCAGATTCTTGAGTTGTCTAGCTGAGGTCCCTGATACTGTGGAACAGACAGGCCATTCCCACTGTGCCCTGACTGAATTCATGATCTACAGAAACTGTGAAAAATGTTAACTGATTATTATTGTTTAAAATCAGCAGATTTTAGGGCAATTTGTTATATTGCTGAATACTAATATAGCCACCAAATCAGCTCAGACTAGTATCAAAGAAGACCCAAGCAGGATTCCTGTGCACAAAGTGACTCTGGAGGCCTGATTCTTGGCCAGTGGGCCCATCTGCCTCTAATGTAGACTTCCGGCTGCTGAGGTAGTTCTTCAGCAGTGCTGAAGCAGTGACCACATTTCCTCTAAGGATACTGCCAAGTCTAGGAGTTCCTATTCCAGGACCCACTACCCTAGATAATGCTTTGTTCTCTGTAACTGGAGACAGAACCTGGGGCACCTTCTCCTTTTGAATGATGAGATTTTTAAGTGGAATGGCAAGACATTTCTTTTAAGGTGTGATGTTGTCATTTTATTCCTAATTTGAATTATCTTCAAAGTCAAGTATAATTAGAAAGAGAATGTTAGCTTGTTCTAGAGACATGTTTAGAGACTTTGGCCAATCCATTATCTTTCTTCTACATACTGCATTTGGGTAGTCAGTAGTCATGCAGTCTTACAGTGAAAAGACCACTGGATGGAAAATCAAATGACCTTGTCTCAAGCCTTGACCATAGCTGGATAATCTTCAAGAAGCTACTAAATATTACCCCATCTACAAGTTTAAGAGATGCTGATGATACATAAATATAAGGAATAAGATAAATATAAGAAATAAGATTGGGAGAGTGAGTGTAGATAGTATAATAGGAAGATATGATCAAATAGAAAAAGCGTTATCAATATTTCGTTAAAAGGATGTGTGCTGAGTGTATTATGGATCAGGCACTATGGTAGGCTTTGGAAATGAGCAGTAAACATCAAAGGTTATGCCTTCATTGAGATTATGCTCTATTGCAAGTAAAGTATATAATTTTTTATTGCTGTCATAACAAATTACCACCAACCCTTGTTCCTTAAAACAACGGAAATATATTATCTTAGAGTTCTGTATAAATGAGAGTGGTCCCACCCAAGTCTTGCTGGCTAAAATCAAGGTGGAAACAGAGCTGCTTCCTTTCCTGGAGGCTCTTTGGGAGAATCACTGATCTGCCTTTTCCAGCTTCTAAGAGGCTGCCTGCATTCCTCAGTTCATGGCCTCTTGATCATCTCCAAAGGTAGCATAATAGCATCCATCTTCCATAGTCACATCTCTGTCTTTGCCTCCTTCTTCCACTTTTCCTAATTACACTGAACCCACCTGAATAATCTAGATAATCTTCCCATCTCAGGGTCCTAAAATTAATTATATTTGCCAATTCACAGGCTCTAGGGATTAAGATGTGGATGTCTTTGGGCGCTATTACTCTGCTTATGCGTAAGACACATTGAGTTAGAAATGCTCTTCAGTTTATGTTAATATAATGAAAACCATGCAACACGGCATATGATTTTATTGTTGTTTTGTTTTGCACCCTAGACTTAACGCCTGACTTCCAAGGAGAATTATATTTTGATTTAAGAAATTATTCCTTCTCAATTCTATCTGGAATTTTGCGGTTGTGTTTTTTTCTTTATACTATTGGGAGGTGAAGGTGAAAAAAAGAACCTGATAGCCAGAGGAGAAAACCCGAATCCATTTATTATTTCTTTGTAAAGCCTGGGTGCATGATATCTTATTCATTGACCTGGATCAGAACCAGTGTTGAAATCTCATTGCTGAGATGTGATGCTATGACCCTGAGGAATGAATTTAGTTCAACACAGACAAGACCATCAGTGACAGTCACTGTCTATTTCTGGCATTTAAATCAAGATTTTTAGAGTGTCAGAATCTGTTATAACTTGGATTGAAATATGACAACCTGTCAAAAAATTTCCACAACTGATAACATCCCCTTGAGGTTAATCGACAAAATTATATGATGAGATAATTTGTGTAATATAATTCATAAATTCCTTGTTACCATGTCTCACGGGTGGGATTTTATAAATATGTAGTCAGTATTACTGCACTACTCTGTAATACTTGATCTCTTATGCTTGAAACATATTTACAAAATACAGTGAGACACCTTTCAAATCAATTCAGCGTGATAAAGCTTTGTAGGTAATGGACAATACATGACAGACACTGCCAGGTATTGTGGTGGGTACGTTAGAGGAATAAATGACAGCTTCCACTCTTCAGAGAGCTTAAAAGCTTGTTGCTGTAATGATGTAAACACAGAAAACAGCTGAAGAACATTACAGGTCAATATACTCAAGCCTGCTGTAGACCAATGAAACATGGAAGCACAGTGGGTCCTGAGTGATGCGGGAAAGGCTAAAGGGATGGTTAGACTTGCAATAGGATTTGAAAAATGGGGAGTGGGACACCCAAGTGGGAAGGACTTTATGAGCAGAGTCCCCAAGATCAGAATAAGAATTTGATGTACGAAGGAACTTAAGATTATCAAGCTGGAGGAAAGGAAAGGGAGCGGTGAGATACAGGACTGGACAGTGTTTGGATATACCTATTTGTGCCGTGTTTCTGTGTGTCTATGTGTGTGCACACTTGTGTTTGCACAGAGCTCAGTGCTGTGGCATAGCTAAAGAAAGTACACGATGCTAACAGAGACAGTGGTAATAGGTACTTTTATTGAATGTGTGCTAAGCATGTATATACATTATCTCAGTTAATTGTCAAAACAACCATACGAAGTAAGCATTACTAATATCTTCGTTTTAGAGATAAAAAAAAAATTGAAGCTCAGAGAAATTAAGTCACAAGCTCATGGCACACAACGAGCCAGTGACAGAGCAGGGCTTCTAATTTATTGGTCTTAGGGGAACCCATTTCTTTGAAATAGTGCTAATTATTAGCAATACAGTCCTTTCTGATGCAATGCATTTTTTTAGTATATATGTTATCAGTAAAAAGGAATAATATCAATATACTGAGGAAATCATGTTGGTTCTTACATGATTTTCCTCCATGCGTTTATATAGTTTACAACAATTAGGGGCAGACTTCCTTGTGCTTTAAAGAGAGAGCTTTGGCTATACATGATTTCAGAAAGAAAGTCGAAAATCTTGCAGAGGAGCCTCGAGAGCGAGTGTCTATTTTACTGGCTCCCATGACTTCACTTTCTACCCAAACGATCTTAAAGGATAACATAGTACATACTCTCTTGCACCTTGAATTTTTCTTCACTTTACCATGTATCTTGGAAATCACAACATATCAGTTCACAGAGATCTTCAATTTCCTTCCTTCCTTCCTCCCTCTTTCCTTCCCTCTCTTTCTCTCCCCCTTTTTCTTTCTTTCTTTTGTACAGCGACATGGTGATCCACTGTGTAAATGTATCCCAGTTGTTTCTCATCAGTCTCCTATTTTTGGACATTGAGTTTGTACCCAGATTGTACTATTTAAAACAATGACACAATCACTAACCCTTTGCAAGTGTATTTTAAAAATATTTTTGGGAGATGTATCATCAGTGTAATTTCTTAGTTTTGTTAGATATCTCAGTTTCTCCTCCACAGGGTTGAACCCATTCACATTTCTACTTATACCCATCTATAAGAGTGCCTGGTTTCCTAACCTGTCAACAATCTATGTTGTCAAGCTTTTAAAATTTTTGATAGGTGAAGCAACTCAGAGTAGCTTTATGTTGCATTTGTCTTACTAAGATTGAAGTTGGATTATTTTTTTCTGTATATTTAAGATCTTTTTTTTTTTTTTTTACTTTTTTGGTGAATTGTCTATTCATGTCTTTGCCCATGATTTGGGTCCTTATTCCCTCGGTTTTTAAGATTACACATGCACATATAGACATATATTGGGATACACATATTCACACAGTTTATAAAGGAATTTTCTCCATACATGGTGTCAAGGCCTCCATTTAGATCTCAGACCACTTGGAATGTGTCCCAATGTGCATCGTGCAAGATACCCATCTAATTTACCTCTATTTCCAAGTGGTTATTCCACTGTTACAGCACAATCTTTGTGAATTGAGATGCCACTTTCATTATATTCTGCATTCCCAGAGGCACTCATCTGTTTCTGGACTTTGACTCCCTTCTACTGTTCTATCTGACCACTCATGGGCCGCTGCTAAATGGTTTTAATCATCCATGTTTAATTTGTATTTAAAGACAGATTGAGTTAGTGCCCTACTTGGTTTTTCTTTCACAGTGTTTTCTTAGCTATTCTTGCATGGTTATTTTTCCATATAAATTTTTGTATCAACAGAATATCTGGTTTCATAATAAAGACTGTCTGGTTTCATAATTAAGATTTTCTAGTTTTGGGGTGCCTGGGTGGCTCAGTCGGTTAAGCGTCTGCCTCCAGCTCAGGTCATGATCCCAGGATCCTGGGATCGAGTCCCACATCATATCAGGTTCCCTGCTCAGTGGGGAGTCTGCTTCTCCCTCTCCCTCTGCTGTTTCCCTTCTTGTGCTCTCTCTCTCTGTCAGATAAATAAATGAAATCTTTAAAAATTTTTCCTAGTTGCATAATAAAGGATGTTCATATTTTTACATTAAATTTATGTGTATCAAATATGTTAACTCAGGAAGAATTAATATTTCTATGCTGTGGAGTCATCCCTACATAAGATGAAGAAATAATCTTTACAGTTTTCTATTTCTATTATGACTTTCAGGAATATTTTAGAATTTTCATCATATAGGTGTCACACATTTCTTTTTAAGAATGTTCCTAGATAATCAAGATGTGTTTTTCTCTACCAGAGTGTTCTTTCTTTTACTGTATATGCAGGCTATTCATTTCTGGGTATTACCTTTGTATCCTGCTACCTGACTGAATTATTTCACTGTTTGAGCAGTTTTATCATTTGATATTCTAGGCTTTTCAAATTACTATCATATCATCCTCAACAATACTCTCCCCCACCCTAATTTCCATGTCTCTAGTTGAATTTTTTTGTCTATGTATATTGATAAATGTCTTCTATACATTAAACAGCACCATAGATGGTGGGCATCCTTGCTTTGTTGACTAATTTTGATGGAAATGCCTCTATTTCCCCTTTAGGTAAGATGCTGGCTTTAGGACTAAGAGGTGTCCGTGTGCGTGTATGTGTGTGTATACATATATATATATGTATACATCTATATACACATATATGTACACACTTATGTGTATATATACATAATTATTCCTTTTGTGCTTTTTAAAAATTTTTTGTAAGAGAGAGAGAAAGTGGGGGAGGGGTGTGGAGAAGGAGAGGGAGAGAGAGAATATTAAGCAGACTCCACACTCAGCACAGAGCCTGACACAGGGCTTGATCTCACAACCTTGAGATCATGACCTGAACCAAAATCAAGAGTCAGGTACTTAACCGACTGAGCCACCCAGGTGCCCTTGTTTTTGTTTTTTTAATTGAGATAAAGGATGAATTTTATCAAAAGCTTTTTCATGATCTGTGAATTATTATCATTTGTTTTTCCTTTTGTTAGTATTTTTACTCAGTTTATGATTTTGTTGTTGTTCGTGCTCAATTACAAAGTCTTGTACATTGAAATGGTCTGCTCCAATCTAATTTTTTTACTATCACCCTGTGTATTTTTGTTTGTTTTGTTTTGTTTTTAAAGATTTTATTCATCTATTTGACAGAGAGAGACAGCAAGAACAGGAACACAAGCAGGGGGAATGGGAGAGGGAAAGCAGACTTCTCACTGAGCAGGGAGCTGGATGCAGGGCTCGATCCCAGGACCCTGGGATTATGACCAGCATCGAACCCAGATGCTTAATGTCTGAGCCACCTAGGTGCCCCCACCCTCTGTATTTTTATTATTATTATTTTGTTGTTGTTGTTTTTTAATTTTTTATTTCTTTTCAGTGTAATAGTATTCATTGTTTTTGCACCACACCCAGTCCTCTGTATTTTTAATGCATGCCTTTGCAAAGTGCCATATTTTTCTACAGGAGCCTATAGTTGGTTCAAGGAAATTTCAGAGAGCATAGAGGTATAGTCAATCTTAATTCTAAATCTTTTTTTAAAAAGGATTTTTAATTTTTTATTTATTTGGCACAGAGAGACACAGCGAGAGAGGGAACACAAGCAGGGGAAGTGGGAGAGGGAGAGGCAGGCTTCCCACTGAGCATGGCGCCTGATGCGGGGCTCGATCCCAGGACCCTGGATCATGACCTGAGCCTAAGTCAGATCCTTAATGACCGAGCAACCCAGGCACCCCTTAACTTCCAAATCTTAAATAAATATGAGAACATGAGTTTTGTTTTGCTTCTTGCCAAGGAATTCATTTTCCCAGGTTGGTAGCAATCAGAGAGTTCTGTTTTATAGGTCTTCGTCCAAAAAACAGCACTTTCATTTATATTCATTAAAGTAATCCAGGGCTCAACTTATTAACTAAAATGGAAATACTTTGCCATGTAATATTCTGTACAGTGAGACAGAGAGAGAGAGAGATTGAGGTGGAGAGAGAAACAGATGGAGATGAAGATGAGGGTGTGGGAGGGAGAGAGAAACAAAGATGTTTAAAATGTCACGTAACATAAAAAGTTCCTGACTACTAACCTGTGAGTGGATTGAAACCAATGTGACCCTATTGGTGTGAACTGCTTCTCATGTGACCTACAAATACTTCCTGTTGTCTCTTAGCGAGCTTTGTCCATGTACTGGGAGACATGCACTGCCCTGATGTTTCATTCAGTTTTACCTACAGTGAAATTACTCCTCTTCACTCTTGGCCCATGAGCAAATATCATCTCTCACTTACAAAGAAGGAGTGGGAAGCACGGATGTTCCTGAACTTGGCAGCCCAGTGTTGTCAACTTTTCTCAGGTCCTGGAAACCAGCCCCGCTCTCTTCCTCTGGATGGGGTGATGGGTCTGCCCATCAGAATCTGGGGAGACCCCGTCCTTCCTGGCACCATGACAGTTTTTCTCTTTTTCCCTTTCACTAGTGCTTTTCCCTTTTGTCATGATGTGAAGAATGGAAAATGCATCACAGGACCTAGAAATTGTAATTTATGTGCGTAGCCTGGTTTGTAGGCTACCAAGTGCTTACAAATATGTTATCTCATTAGGCAGATTGCTTCAACAATCTGTGAGGCAGGCAGGACAGGTAGTTTCATTTATATTTCAGAAAGTAAGTGGCTGAATCTTAAAGAGGTGAAGGACAGAGGGAAGATTAGAAATCCGGCCAAGTTATTAAACTTGTTTGTTCTTTTCATTAATCCTTTCTGTCTCTCTGAGGCTTTTGTAAGACATCTAACTTCAGTTTGGGGCGCCTGGGTGGCTCAGTGGGTTAAAGCCTCTGCCTTTAGCTCAGGTCGTGATCTCAGGGTCCTGGGATCGAGCCCCGCATCGGGCTCTCTGCTCCACAGGGAGTCTGCTTCCCTTCCTCTTTGCCTGCCTCTCTGCCCACTTGTGATCTCTGTCTGTCAAATAAATAAATGAAATCTTAAAAAAAAAAAAAGACATCTAACTTCAGTTTTTAATCAATGAAGTTGATGGTGGGAGGGAAGGAAGAAGGATTAAAAAACTGTTTCCCACTATAACACACACACACACACACACACACACAAACCCCATACTTGTCATAAACATACCATCCTCCTTACCATCCTGCCTGAGTTCAAACCCTGATAATCTCTCGCTGGAAATACAGTAACAATCTCTCCGTTAAACCCCCCACCTCCACTTTGGTCCCCTACAGCCCATCTTCCATGCTTACACCCAAGATAATTCTAAAGCATAGACCTGACCATATTGTTCTGAATCCTCAAACTCAAGTGATCCTTTTTTGTCTTCAGACCCAATTCAAGCCCTTTCGCCTGGTGAGCAAGACTATCTTCTTACTTCTCCTTTCACTTTGTGTTCTCATTCTAGATGTCCCTGATGGTTTCTTTGGTGCAATGCCCCCCCATGCCTCTGCCGTGTTGCTCACTGTTCCTGGCACACAATTGTCCATTAAAACCATATTCTTGGAATAAATCCAGCTTTTGTTACCTGGTTCACCTCTATATCACAGGTAGGCAATTCTGAATGCATTTGCCAGAACAAGGAATGAAATATGGAGCTATGGGATGAGAAAGATGGTTGGGCCACGCAAAGTTTGAGCTCCTGATGACTCTGGCCTCATTACACCCTCAAGAATGACATCTTCTGATTAGCTCATGGGGACTACTGTGTCCATGAGTGTGTTAAATGGTAGGCTTAACTCTATAATTATTTGTGTTGTAGAAATAGTAATGGAAAAAAGTTATATACTGATTACTAAATGCCAGACATTTTTCTTAGCACTTTACATAGTTCAACTCGTGTGATCCTTGTAACAAATGCATGATTTAGGTGCTGTTATTATACCCATTTTATGGACGAGAAAATGAACCACAGAGAAGTTATGTGCCCTGCCGGAGATCACACAGCTAGTGGATGGCAGAGCTGAGATTTAAAATCAGATGGTCAAGCTCCACAGACTCTATGCCTTTCCTGCCACATTCTACTGCCTTTCCAGTAGGCCACATACAGCAAGGGCAAGTAATGACAATTGTATCAAGGTTCTGAGGATCAAATAAGAGACTATTTGTGCAAATTCCAATACAGTTCTTGGCACACTGTAGGTCCTCAGTAAACTGCTGATGAATTTAAGGAAAGATGATAAATTCACAGTTCTATCAATAGTAGCTATAATTGTGGTGCATATGCCTACCCCAGGTTTCATTTTTATAACTAATATCAGCATCTAATAATGGAATTTTAAATTCCTTAACCCTAGCTCATGTGAGAGAAGGGTGTGTGCACTAAATGTGGTGGCTTCACCTCTGTGAGAGGCAGAGCTGAGGTCCTTAGCAGAGAAGTTCCCACAGGTTCCTCTCAGGACACAGCTACCTAAAGTGGACTAACATACTTCAGAATAGCAGTTCTCAAACTTGTTTCTCTCAGGACTCCTTTACAACTTTGCAGATCTCTTTTAATGTCTAAACCTGCACTCTGCTGGTGGGTGTCACCTGCTGTGCAGTCTTGAAAATTCTGCTGTATGCTTATGAGACAAAGAGAATTTAAAAAAAAGTCTTGGCATTCTTATAAAAATGTGTGACTTTGCCCGTACCCTAAAAGGATCTTTGGGATGCTTAAGGGTTCCTGGATCACACTTTGAGAATCATGGTTATCTGTTCGTGTTTCATCTATGTGAAACACGTGTTTCACAAATTTGTATTTAATACAAGTTGACACATTCTACCTTATATATAGCACGATGTCCTTCCTTGAGCGCACATTTCATCCATGCTCACAAACTTCTAGAAAATACATATTATTAGGCCTCTTTTCCCTTTCGAATATGTATACACTCACCATACACACATCTGTATGGATGAAGAAACTGAGGATCAATAAGGTTAGATAACTTGTCCAAGGTCATGTATACAATAAGTTTATTAGACAAGATTTATTCTCAAAATTTTCAACTTAGACTTAATTTCAAGCCTAGAATTCTTTGAGAAGGAGTTTAAATGCTACCCTAACAGTCTTGAGGTTTGGATCTACATACACCATTCATATCACAGCTTCAACTAAATGCTAATTGGTCTAGTTAAACACTTAACTAAATTTATGGCTTTGTCAGACTGGATTTTGCTCCAAGACACACCCCCAACCTTCATTTTTAATTATTTTCTGTATTTGAGATCCATCAATGTTTAGCAGGAACAAAGCAAGGGTAAATACGCAATGAGACTAGGAAGAAGTTTAAGGGCAGTAAAAACCCAATAGTAGATGAGCGAAGTGTGCCAAGCATAACTCTAGCCCATCATCACCTAAACCAAGATGAGGAATGGATGCTGGAAGGAAGGTGGCTCTTGTATCAAGCCAGCATTTCAGGGATCACCATTACAGTCCCTTTGTCACAACTGGATGGCTTCCCAGTGAACCTGCCAGCCCAGTTTGCTGTGATTTGCTTATATCCCCAAACTGGGGGATCATATAGAATCTTTTTTGTTTGATCTTAAATCACTCTTTGGTGGAATTCAGAGGAAAACGAGACTGGTTTTGCTTATCCATTCTGCAATTGAAATATGTGATAAAGGGAGGGAAGAAAAATCAGGGAGGTTTTCCTTCCTCACTCTGGGTGCAGGTTTCCTGAAAAATTTATCTCTAACCATGAGCCAGCACTGTAGAATTCCCTTGTGGGAGATGCCTCCAACTCATTTAAATTTGTCAGGCTGAAGAATCTTGGCACTTTTATAGCTGGGGAGGAAAAACAATGGATCTTTATTTGTCTGCTACGCTAAGTATGGTTATATATGGGGAGAAACAGATTTTGGGGGGAAAAGGCCAAAGAGTATTACTTTTACTCATTTAGTTATTTAGAACAGAGCACATACGCTCTAAGAGAAAAATAGAGCATAAGCTTTAGAGGGTGTGTGTGTGTGTGTGTATAAACAGTCATTAACTTTGTGGACAAAAAGTAGGACTTTACTTGAAGACTCTTAGAAATGATTCATAGGTGCTCTGCTTAGCATATTTTCTTGGAAAATCAAATTAAGAGAAACATTAGGATTTCATTTCTTAAAATCAAGATGCTTAAAAATAGAAAAGACTTTATTTCATCACTTTGACACACACTGCCTGTGTGAGGCTATCGTCATCTTTGTTTTGTCCTTGGTAGTTTTTGGTCTCCTTTTAAGCACTCATGACTTTTTCCTACTATTTTCCATTAGAACCAATTCCACAGCCCAGTAGGCTGTTAAGAAAGTTTGAGGGTTTTTTTTTTTTTTTAATACTGATTCTTTCCCTGAAATTATTCTTTTTTAAAATTTAGTATTTCTCCATCCAGTTATATCTCCCTTTAGTTATGCTTTAGTTATGCCTAAATAATTCTTTCTCCACTTTAGTTTTTATACCCTTAGGATATTTTAAGCAATCATCATGTCTCTCATCAGCTATGCTTTTAAGCTGGAAAGGGCAGCTTTATTTACGATGATGCTATTTGAAAGCCAGTGTTTGTAAATAGAAGTTCGGGATTGGAGGACTTGGAGCACTGAGGATAAAATTATTTGTTTATTTGTTTATTTGAACATTTATTTTCATTTACTTTTTTGTGCTGCCAAGGGAAAAAAGGACAGAAAAAAAAAAGTTTTTGGTCCAAAAACTTCAGAAGAAAGTGTTTGGCTCACTGCATTCTTTGTAATTCTATGGAAATTTTCTCAGAGTGGAAGAATCAGACTTCATGTTTCTTTGTGAAAAGTTATCCTATATGTTTTCTATAAGAACTTTTTAAAAAGATTTACAAAGAACTCTGATTCTGATTTACAAAGAACTCTTAATACATCTAAGGGGTGAGGAATTAAAAAAAACTATATATATATATGTATACATATATATATATATATATAGAGAGAGAGAGAGAGAGAGAGAGAGAGAGAAAATTGTCTCAAGTAATATGTAGTTTGTTATATACTTCACTAATACAAGGATATTTGAGTTCTTTGTATGTGTTAAGCACTGGAGTAAGAAAAAGTAAGAAAGTCAGGGATTCTGCCCTTGAGGAGGGCATTGTGTAGTAAGCAATGGAAATAGGTTTCAGATTATAAAAATGCAAATGTAATCAGTGCTAAAATAAATGAGCAAGGACAATTTGGAATTTTAAAAATTCATTTTTCTGTAGATAAAGTGAAAAATTCCAAATAAATAGAATCATTATCAATGTCACCCTATCTATTTTCTAAATTTGGAGATCTACATGATGTTCTTAAAGAGGAGGGTAATAAAATGGTTTACAAGGCATTCAGTTTCATGTTCTTATTAGAACTGGAGCTTTTGTATGTAGGAGTTAGCGTAAAAATTACATAAAATAGGAAGAAACATTGTAAATAAGCTATTTAAAAGTTTGGTTCACAATTCAAAGAAAGTTTAAAAATGTTATTAAAACACGACATAACATCATAGTAGAAAGAACTAGTCTTATTTGCAATATCATATTGCATTAAATTGAGAGTTTGGTGTCGTAACCAACTAATCTATAAGTAGAGACAACCCATTGGGAACATGGGACAATACTTAGGATTATGTTCACTATATTCCATTTAGACAATCCTGTTTTTAAAGGCTAGATACTTAAGACACTCATTTCCACTCCAATTACTTTTTTCCATGTCCAGACCAAAATCAGGTTGTTTTGCCTCTGGCTTGAGCTGACCATTTGTAGGTAAATTATTAATTGATTGACTGGATTATCACAAGATGAATAGGATTCAGTATTAAGTTCATTGAAAGTAATAGGAATGAAAAACAGTTGGTATAATTTCTTTGACATCGAAGCATCTAAAAGAAAATAATATTTTAATTAACAGTATTTAGTCACTAGGTTAGTTACTAAATTTTTAATTTGATAGAATCAAACTATGACTTCAGCCCAATTTAGGCCAAAGTAATAGCTAATTTCCAGCTTTCGATACATTTATTAAGATACAGTATAAATATTTTCACAGATTCAGAACACTGTCTAAGCTGTAAGACTACTATGGAAAAGTTAAATTTGTATTAGTCTGCCAAAATAAGTTAAATTTATCAGGAAAAATTAATTAGAGGTCTTTGTGATTAAGAGCTTCTGGAGTATGTAAGGGTAAAAAAAATGAACTTAAAGCTTTGGAAGCTGGTGTTTACCATTAGATGAGGATTGTTGTTATATTTGGACTGGTTAATATTGTTATCTATATACTCTTCACCATATAGTAAACAAGTATTCTAGGGGTAGTTTGCCAAATAGTTTAAAGAGTAGTTTAAATAGATTTTAGGGTCTGAGCTTTTCCATCTTAAAAAATGGGGAATATCAATTTGTGGCTTGCTGTATTGCTCTCAGGATATAATGTATAATATATAACATACACAGAGACTGGCTCATAATGAATTCTCAATAAACAGTGGCTGCAGTTCTCAAAAATATCTTTCTCAGGTGCAGGTTTGCCTTTTTCTGAGGCCCGGTTTCTTGCCCCCAGTCATAAAATTCAGTGTTATTGAAAAAGCACTTTAAACTCCTAGGAGAGGGCAAAGCCTATGGGGGAACTGCTGAGAGGGAGACTCTCCTATTCTCAAAGCTAGAAGTCACCTTCACCCACATCAAAAACCAAGACCGAAGCACCAGGGATGTGCAGAAACGAGGTTGGCCGGCTCCAGCCAGCTGGTGGCACCGCTCTCCTGGGGCGCACTCCTCTGCCTCCCCACCCGAACCTTTATGGGCCTCACGCTCGGCTCTTCAGCCATTGCCTGAAGCTCCATGGGGAGGACAAAAGTGTACCGTGGTAGCTAGACCATCACTCAGCAACTGCAGTAATTATTCACCTCCAGCAGATTCCAGAATTCTCTGCTCCTGGATTCAGAGGATGTGTTGTAAGACTCTTTGAGCCTGGAGGCAATTAGCAGGAGACCAGAAAAAGTAAAGATGATCGCAATCAAATTGTAAAAGTTGAAACCAACAAGAAATGTCGATGTGAACTTGATATCATTTGAAAGAGGGAAGTAGCTGTCACTTTTTTGCTGTCTCCCTAAGAAATAATGAATAAATGTGCAATAAAAAGTATTAGTTTTCACTTAACTATTCATCCTATTACAAACTGTAGCCCCATAGCACAATTGTTGGAGGTTCCTGTCACCAGTTTCTTGGTTTAAAATCGAAACTTTAAAACAAAAACGGCTAAGCATCAACTAGTCCTGAAGTTAAAAGCAAAATGACAATAATAACTGCTGCTTGGTTTGTATAGTTTTAATTTTACTGACTTCAATTTCCTCATTGCGAAGAAGACAGACAATAAGACAAAAAGGTTATAATTGAAAAGAGAACATCCTATGTTATTTTTTTAATGAAAATGGATGATTTTTACCTATAATTCCATATGAAACCTTCATATGTCACTGTTCTGTAGCAAAGAAGGAGTTCTAAATGCAACAGAAAGATGTGCTAATTATGTCACATGGCCGACGGGAGAGAGTAAGGATCATGCAGCACACAGCATAACACAGCACAAAACACATGACAGTCCGGACACACGCAGAAACCATTACAATGCCTGCTGCTTTTGAAAGAGTACCAGTCTAGTGAAGAATAAATAGCATAGGGCAGGTTTTGCTCTTTGTGGCTAAGATTAGAGTCCTAATGCTGTGTTGCCTTAAACCGTGCCAATTTCATTTCTACAGTGAAATACGCTTTAGAGGACAGGAAGAAAACTGATTATTTAATCAAAGGAAGGGAGAAAGCCAAAATAATCCACTGTACCTCATGAAGGAGTAAGGGTTGGGGGTCGGAAAACCTCAGAAAGCATTATAATAATGTAGTTCTTTATTTTAAGTAACAAATAAAATAGCAAAACATTTTTTCCCATCATAAAAACTGACTTTGATCCCCAGTACAGCCATTGAGTGGAAAATTGAACCACAATATAATTGCTTTCCCTGTGACCGATAAAGTGGTGTAACAAATTTTGTGTTTGAATGATAAAATCAGCAATTGGCCCCTAGCATTTCCCTCTGCCATTCCTCCAAGGACACTCAAGTCCCATCAGGCTCCAGGGCAAGACAAAGGGGTGGGGTGGGGGGAGGCAGAGAGAACTAACTGTAAATCTACTCCAAGTTGTTCTTGGATTTCTCTTGCTTGCTTAAAGAAATGTTAAAAAATAATAAAAATGTCCATGTTTGTCTTCCAAATGCCTAATATAAATCACTTCCTAATGTGGAAAAAAAAATCCACCCTTCATTGAAAACTGATTGTGGATATATATTTAAAAAAAAAAATCTAAAGCCATCCTGAGAAAAATTATTTTACTCAAGAGTAAAATCTTGTTAGAATGGGGAAATTGTCTTAACAGTCCCAGTGACAAATGCCCCAGCTGTTGGATGCAGAAGCAGCAGCCAGAAAGACACTTGCCACAAGAAGGAAACCAGGATTCATTTGTGAGCTCATTAGGACCGTTTAACCAGAAAAAGACACAGCACTTTCCACGTGGAATCACAGCAGAGGTTCACCCATCGTGGCCACAGACTTTCCTGGACCATTTTGGATGACAATCCTAAATGGTAGTGACTACTGGGAAGTTCTGTGTACCTCTCTCAATTTGTTATTGGTTGGTATATACTCCAGAAGAGGGTAAACTCAAAGCTTCTAGAAGAGACACTTCATTAGGTCTCCATATATCTGGGAGAGGTGGAAGGAGGAAGAGGAAGAAAGTCCCCAGCAGAGCAAGAGCCCTGCAATAAAAGCCTTAAAGCTTCCATCTGGATGTCTGTGTGAACGCTCTTCTTGCACTTAAATATTTGGTTTGCAAACCTAGACCCAGACTTGGTCTTCTGTAGCTACGCGCTAAAGTTTAGTTATACACAAGGAGGGTGTATTTCTTGAGTAGTGCTTCTGTTTTGACCCAGGGATAGGGAAGTATGCAGAGACCTAAGGAAAAATGTTTTCAAAGACTAGTTTCTTCAAACTTCATGGCAGGTCTTCATTCTATTTGCTGCACTCAGATTGAACACAGTCCCCAAAAGCAGACAACAGGTGTGCTGAGCACTTGGTAGTTGATTTAATGGGGGCAATGTTATAAGTAGTTTTGTAAAATCATTTAAAAAATTGTCTGTGCTTTCCAGATTTCTATCATGAGCATATATAGCATCTATCTTATAATTTATATTTTATACTTCAAGTATATTTTGGACTTCTTAAGGTTTTTAAAAAATTTTAATGTTGGAAATTTTAACATGCATAAAAATAGGATCATTTTGTGATGCTGAGGATTCTGAGGAATTACTCACATCTGCAGCTACCAGCTCATGGCTGGTCTTGCTTCAGGAACATTCTCCCCTCCCCAGATTATTTTGAAGCAAAACCAAAAGATACTGTTTTATCTGTATTTCCCTATATATATTTCTAAAATTAAGGACAAAAATATGACCTCAATGCTATTGTCACAGCTAAGATAATTAAAAATAATTTCTTATTTTTATCAGTATCAATTCATGGAATCATTAGGCATGTCCTCTGTCTCTTTCATTTCCTGAAAATTTATAATTATAAAATACATCTTACTATTATAATTATATAATATATCTAGTTTGTTTGTTTGCCATACATTGTGGTTGGTTGATATTTCTCTTTAGTCTTTTTAATCTATAATTTCCTTCTTTTTTATATCTGTAATAAAATTCAATTAACTGTTGTTAGAGGTTCCCACCATTTGGGATTTGCTGATTTTATCTCTTTGGTGTTGCTGAACGTGCCTTATATTTCCTGTTAATTGGTAATTAGATGTAGAAGCTTGATTATTTTAGACCTGAGTTTTTGGGCAGGGGGAGCAGGGAGAAGGAATACGACTTAGTGGATGGTGTTCTGTATTTCCACCAAGAGGCATATAGTCTGGTTGCATTATTTTTGGAAATATTATCAGTTACCAATGAGCATCAAATTAGTAAGTACTACTAATGATATTCTAGATATGACCTACCTAATATCCTTCCGTGTTGAAGAGGATCACTCCCATCTGAAACAAGATAGATTATTGGTAAACATAATGGGCACTACTTTTCCCTCTGGGCCTCTACTCAGTTAGAAGTGAAGAGCAGTCTGTATGGTAATTGTTTAGGTGAGCAAGCTGGATTTTAAACTGGGTCCAGGGTCGAGTGCAATCCAGTGTTTGAAATAGCCAATTCACAATGATACTATATTAGAATTTTAAAAAGGAATTATTGATAATGATGATGTAAGTTAGTGGTTAGAACCCAAACTGTAGCTCATAATAACTCTAGATCTGAATTTTTCAAATTGTAAGACCTTAGAATTTTCATTTTTTTTAAATTTAATTTTATTTTTTCAGTGTTCCAAGATTCATTGTTAATGCACCACACCCAGTGCTCCATGCAATAGAATTAATTATATCTCTCCCATTGAATACTACTCAAATTCAGTGAGAAATAATGTGTATAAAGCAAGTAGATCAGTGCCTGGTGTTTACTAAGCACTTCTTAAAGAGTCATTATAAAGACCATGTTTTGCACGATGACTCCATGCACATCTTGTTATGGTGATTAAACTTGACCTTTTCTAACTGATACTTTTGGTGGATTTACTATATAGCTTGTCCATTAGAACATTAGTAATGACCCTCTTGTGTATGGAAAAGAAACATTTTATTCTCTCTTCTCACCTAAATCCTGATATTAGGCTGTCCTACCCCACAACAAAAGGACAAGTCAAGAGCAGTAGAATCCACTGGAAAGTGTGTGTCATCTCCATGGTTTCACCCTTGTCCCCACCAGACTATTCTTCATGATGTACCAGATGACCCTTTAAAACGTACCAGGTGAGGTCAAATCTCTCTTTGAATCTTCTGCTGGCTCTCTGTAGGGGGTTGAATAGTACCCCGCTCCCCAAGGAATGATTATGTTCTGACTCCAGAAACCCTTGAATATGACTTAATTTGAAAAAGAAAAAAAAAAAAAAGAGAGAGAGAGAGAGGGTTCTTTGAGGATGTAATTAAGTTAAGGATCTTGAAATGAGATCTTGGGCTTAGGGTGAGCCTGAAATCCAATGACAGGTATACTTACAAGTGGAGGGCAGAGAAAAAGTTGGGACGCACCTCTTTGTGGAGAATGTGGAGAAGATGTGGAGAAGAAGGCTATGTGAAGGCAAAGGCAGACATTGGAGTGATGTGTCTAGAAGGCAAGGATGCCCAGGATTGCCGGCAGCCATCAGGAGTGAGGAAAGAGGCACAGAACAGATTGCCCCTCACATCTTGTAGGGAGAACCAATCCTTAAGACACCTTGATTTCACACTTCTGCCCTCCAGAACTGTGAGATAAAAATTTTCTGTTGTTTTAAGCAAGCCACCCGGTTGTAAAGACACATCCTAGCAGCCACAGGAAGCTAATACACACCCTTCGGAATTTTTTCCCACAGGGTCGGTGTGACTCGGCCTCCATCCATATCTCAGATCTTGTTTCTCTCTCCCTCTGCCCCAGCTGCGGGGCCCTCCTTGCTGTTCTTTTGCCATGCTAGGTTCACGGCTGTCTCAAGCCTCTGAATTTCACTTCTAGAAGTTACTTCACCCAAATCTTCACCTGACTGGCTTCCTCTTTTCATTCAGGTGGTGTTTAAAGGCTGCCCCTCGGGGAGGCCTTCTCTTATCATCCTACTGAAAATAGCCACTTTATTATCTCACACAGCATTCTCTATCCATTGGATTGCTTTATTTTTCTTAATGTAGCACTTATCACGACCCGACAACATACGAGCATTCTCTTGTTTATTAGTTTACCCTGGTCCACTTTAATTTGAGGCTCTGTGGAAGCAGGCTATTTTTCTCTAGGTCAGCACTCCATCTTCAACACCTAGGATAGTGTCTGGACCGTAGTAGGCCTGGAATGAATACTTGCTGAATGAGTGGTTTCATATGAAATCTAGAAAAATAGACATGGATTTATGGGGCAGTATTCTATTTTGTAGGAAATACATTAGCGGCCCACGTCTTAAGATTTGCGTCATCGAAGATCTCAGAACTTCATTGTAATAACAGTCATTTTCAAATAACCTGTCTCTCTGAAAGTGGGTTGTGAGCAACCAGTGTTCAAAACCAAAAGAGGGAATCTCTGACAAGTTTGTGTCCAGGGAAGAGTGGCATGGAAATGTTGTGAAACAGACCTTGATTTATCCCATGAGGTACCCATTTGGTCAGTCCTACAGAACACAGGGTGGCCTGGGACACCTGCGTCCGATGTATCTCTGTGATTCTCGAAGACAAGAGTGTAGACAAGGTTTGCATTTGGTGTTTAACAGCAAGGTGGAGGAAAGAAGGTGGGGAGTAATCATAGTGTTAGTTTTTTCCTGTGAGCCAAACAATGACTTTCCTTAATGTCAAATGAAGAACCAAGCAGGATGCACTAGCAATTTAATCATCTCTGACTTATATTGTTAAAAAGCATGGGATCTTAAGAATCATTCTAGAAATCACATGAAACTTACTTAGAGCGTGGGGGTAGAGAATAGTGCATGGTTCGAGCCAATGCTGAGGTTTTATTTACCAAAAAAAGACAGTGGGTATATTTAGAAATATACTTTATTTTAAAGATGATGAGGCCCACTAACAGCAACTACTTACCTTTCAAGTAATTAAGGACTGGAGCCAAGAAACTGGAGGGAAGGTCAAGGTAAACGGCAGTGCACCCAGCTGAGTGGGGTGCCCCAGAGGAAAATGGAGCTAGGTTCAGTGCTATTTAACGTTTCTCTTTATGATCTGGTTGAAGAAACTAGGAACACAGTCAGGAAATGTGCAGATGCGACCAAATTCAGAGGCACTGCAAAGAGAGGGAGGACAGAGAAATGAGACTAGTGTGCAGGCAAAGAGAAGATGAATTTCCACTTGGAAGATCTATAAGAAGAAATACAGGTGAAGCACTGAAAGCAGTAGTGCTGAAAACCAAGTCCAAGAAGTTATTCGAGAAAGAGGACTGTCCCATACAGCTCTAAAAAGGTTAATGTGAGCCACCAGGAGCTGTAAGTTTCCCATGTACCATGGCACGTGCTCCCCATGTATCACTGGGAACACAGGAAGTGGAGGGAAAGAGAAAATCTCACTTTAGCCTCTTTTGTCCTACTGAGGGTGAAGCTAGGGAGAATCAGCTGGCTTTTTCCTGGTTCCCAATTCTAAATATTAGGATTTCAGGAGATAGGAACTTGTCTGGTATCAGGTTGGCCAGACTCCAAAGGGTCTGACAAATGCATATTTATCAAATTGTCTCATGGATCAACTCAGTGCATGGAACTTTGTGCTCTCGAGGTTGAGAAAAAAATTTTAAAAAGTTGTACTTGTAGACAGAAAGAAATGGGGAACAGGAGGAATAATAAAGGAAAGAGGGAGTGCAGAGGAATACATGTGTACAAGCCTTGGGTCATGATTTTCAGATAACGAATGAAATGATTTGAGAGGCTTTTTTCCTTAGCTGGTAACCAGAGGACCCTAATTTTAACCAGCAGTGGTTTCTCAACCTCAGTACTACTGACAACTTGAGACATACGATTCTTTGTTTTGAAAGGGGTATGTGTGATCTGTGTGCTATAGGATGTTTTGAGGAGCATTCTTGACATCTGTCCTACTTGAGTACCTCTACACATTTCCGAATGGCCCCCTCCAGTTGAGAACCACCGGACTAGATGACTGGAATTGGAAAAACATCCTCCAAATTGGGAAATGTTTCTACAGATTTCTAATAGAAAGATATCTTTTCTCGGTATCTCTGGGTAGACTCTATAGGGACCACTGGCTTTTGCCTACCTTTGAAGTGTCAGGAAGGATATGAAGATATTTGGCCCAAGTCACTGGATTTGAGATGTTCTTTACATTTGATCCCAAAGAGACATTGAAATCTGGGAAATCCTCACATTTTCATTTAAGATTTTAGGGGACACTCCTGGTTTTAAGGCTTCCAACCTTCTGGCCCTGTGCTGACCCTGTGGGGTTGACCTATAGGAATGACACACAGTGGCTTCCATGGGTCCATCCTTACCAGACCAAAGCATTACCCTGTCCACTGAGCCTTATTTCTCCTGAGCTTGCGGCTGATTTTGAAAAGAAGGATGTCTGTGCTATAGCCTGACTCATTTTGGGCAAACCCCGCAGATCTGTGAGGCAGGGAATACATCACCAGTATGTATTTCCTCGGTCTCAATCTAGATGTCCTGACCTGCACTGTTTGTGCACACAGTCAGGTGGAAGCAGAATCACTGTGGGTCTTAACTTTAAGGAGCAGCCTTGCAAAAGGACAGTGGAGGGTTTCATATATTGATTAAGCAGAGTAATATTAATATGGTTTTTGCCTCTAGTCAACTTCTTTCTTCAGAACACTCCCAGCTGGGACTGAGAAAGTTTCTCTGATTCCAGCTGAATACTAATGTGGTAAACTTTGGGTGACCATTTGACCTGTGTCTTTTCTTCCTTTCTCTCATCTGCCCCTCCCCCTGCCCCTCGGTTCCTCTGGAGAGAATGGCTTTCCAGGTTTCACTGTGGGGCTCACATGTCTCCTCAGCTCACCGCTGACGCAGTGACTGATGGTTCACAGTGCTGCCTCCCTTGACCTCGTCAACATCAGAAACTGCTCTCAAATCTCAGTCATCTCTGACAGCCTTTGAGCAGAGAAATGAGACAGTCTCCCTGACACAAAGGCTTCTGGCCTGGGGTAAAAAATTCCTTTTGAAAAAAAAAAAAAAAATTCGAACACTCTACAGACCACACTGCTTTCCATTCATCTTGTAGTCCGGCCCATCCATCCCCAACTCCATATTAGCTTTCAGACATTATAGCCTTTCTGTTTCTTGGAGGCTAGCCACGGAAGCTCAGATGTTTTCACATTGTAATGGCTGAGTCCTGGCATAGCCTTCAGAGCAAAGAAGAAAACTGGGCAGTTTATACAGCAGCATTTAATTTTGACTCCTGCACAGCAAAATAAGAGTTCATCCTGTTTCTCAGTATAACATAGAGAAGCCAATCCAAATAAAGGGGGGAGGGAGGAAGGATAGATAGGATCCCAGAATTAGCATAGAGAATAACCAGTTTTATTGAATCCAAGTAATATCCTAGTGTCTTCCAAATGAGAATACAGTATGTAAACAGAGAGAATGCATGTGATTTAAATTTTAATTTAATTAAGGCAAATGACAAAGAAGCAGCCCTGAATATTATTCCCGATTTTTCTCTCCATTTGGCAAAGAAACGATCCTGATATAGTAAAGCCTATTTTCTTGACCTCAGAGTGGGATAAAAAAGTCTGTTTCCCTCCCTTAGCTCATTTATGTTTAAGAAAGCTGCATCTTTGAGATCATTGGAAAAATTACCTTAACATACTGCTTCCACCCTCTCGGAATCAGCTGACAGAAGGGGGCAGTCTTCCAGACCTTCATGAAACAGGAGGGGCCAAGTTTTGTGGGAAGCAGCGGCCCAGCTGAAACTGTCCTTCCCAACATCCTTTGTGTCTTGATTGGGTCATGTGACTGAGCTCTGGTGAACAGAAAGTTAGTGGCGGTGATGAGCACCATTTGCACCATTTATGAAAACCTCTCTGCAGAATTGTTAGATTTAGCAAACAAGAATATGGGATGCCCAATAAGATTGAACTTTCAGAGAATTACATACCACATACTTACACTAAAAAATGATTCACTGTGTATCTGAAAATCAAATATAACTGGGCATCCTGTATTGTATCCGGCAGCCCCGTTTTCATGCAAGATCATCTTTCTCTTCTCCTGATGGTTGTGCCCAGGCAAATTTCAAAGCCGCACTGGATCTGTAAGATCCTTCCCTCTGTCTGGGCCCCTGACTTGCTGTGGGAAGTAGAGCTCAGCTCCTGCCATACATTACATTGTAATGTAAGCCAAAAAACTTACTCCTACTGTGTTCAGTCATGGAGAATTCAGCATTTATCTCTTTTAGTGTAGTTTAACTAATGAGCATTAGTTTTCTCATGCTAAGAGGAACAGTTTCTTTTCTTCTCTTACACTTACCACATGGACCTCAGAGGTCATCTTGCTCAAACCAAGGTTTTTATAGAAAAGAAACTTGATGATCCCGGCGTCCTGGGATCAAGTCCCACATCGGGCTCCTTGCTCAGCAGGGAGCCTGCTTCTCCCTCTGCCTCTGCTGCCACTCTGTCTGCCTGTGCTCACTCTCTCTGACAAATAAATAAATTAATTAATCTAAAAAAAAAGAAAGAAAGAAAAAAAGAAAGAAAAGAAACAAAACTTGAGTTATAAACACAGGAAGTAGCTTGGCCACAGTCTCCGAACTGTGACAGATCCAGGATTAAGTTCCCCTTTTTTACCTCTCTACCTGATCCTCTCTTCCTTCTTACCACAGTGTCTTTTCACTACCAAATAATGGACATGTGCCAACCCCATAATTCTCAGTGATACTTTAAAGTCTCAGATGACTCTGTTCCTCACATGGCTTCTCATTTCTGGGGGAAGAAGGATGACTCTGATGTCAGTGACATGTTACACATAACATGGAAAATGCCAAATGGAGACAATGTCTAGAGAAAAGGTTGCTGGAATTCAGAAGACAAGGACATTTTGGAGAGGGGTGTTGAGGGGACATTAGTGAGCCTGAACAAGTCCTCACTAAAAAGGCAGGACTTGGACCAACAGAGAGGTCTGAGTACAGGGGACATTCATTCAAAGGAATGGTGAAAGTGAAGACCTTATAAGCAGATATTCACAAAACAAGAGGATCAATTAATGTCTCAGTGTCTTATGGCCCAGAAGGCAGGTGGCCGAATAAAGAAACTCAAATTAATATGATTTCCTTGAACTCGCTGGAATAGATACATGTGTTAGAAAACCAGGGGGTTTCTGCAGTGTGAGCTCACCATGTCTTGGCTACTGGCAATAAGCCATTTAAGAAATAGCAGGATGACATGTTCCTCCCGGCTTTGGGGATGCAGCACAGAGATGATACATTGTGACAAAATTTTCCTTTTCTTCTTTAGCTTGGAGAGAACACCTACATTCCTCATTGTCTTTTGAGTTCAGGGAAACCAGTACCAACATTGTGATACAGATTCTCCCACTTGTAAATGGGAAGTTAAAAAAACACAAATCTGAGGGAGCTGGGAGGGCGAGGGGAGGTGAGGGGGCTTTTCTTTCTCTTTAGAAATGTTAGCATTGTTATTTGCCATGGAATTGGAACATGGGCAGGATCAGATACACTCTCAGGATCCTCAGATATTGACATATGTGAGTGTGGGCTTTCCTCCTGACCCTATGACCATTTCATATGCTTTGTTGGTTTGTACTGTGGTACTCCGTACTATAGTGATGGCATGGTAAGGATTCCAGGATATAAAAAAAAAAAGAGAAAAGATTCTTGCTGTATTTTATTCTGGAAGGAAGGCCAATCAATATCTGAGAAAAGTCTGTATTTGGATTTAGACACTGAACTGACCTTCACACACTTATGTGTTTGAATTCTTTTGTCCATCTAAGGGTGACAGAGTTTATGCATTTTATCACTGCTTAGTGTTTCTAAAACATAGCTATTACCTATGAGGTATTATATGAGAAAAGGCACAATAAATAATTCTTTTTTGGTTAATTAGTGTAAGCAAATACATGTTTAATGCAAAATTTCAATATTTATAAGTTTATAAAACAGTTATTAATAGTAGTTGTTATTAATCAGTGCTCTTTTACATCCACCCAGTGGATATATATTTTTTAAATTTTTTATTAACATATAACATATTATTAGCTCCAGGGGTACAGGTCTGTGAATCGCCAGGCTTACACTCTTCATAGCACATACCTTCCCCAATGTTCATAACCCCACCACCCTCTCCCTACTCCCCTCCCCACGGCAACCCTCAATTTGTTTTGTGAGATTAAGAGTCTCTTGTGGTTTGTCTCCCTTCCAATACCACCTTGTTTCATTCATTCTTTTCCTACCCCCAAGACCCCCCACGTTGCCTCTCAGCTTCCTCATATCAGGGAGATCATATAATTGTCTTTCTCTGATTGACCTATTTTGCTAAGCATAATACCCTCTAGTTCCAGCCACGTCATCGCAAATGGCAAGATTTCATTCCTTTTGATGGCTGCATAGTATTCCATTGTATATATACCCCACATCTTCTTTATCCATTCACCTGTTGGTGGACATCTAGGTTCTTTCCATAGTTTGGCTATTGTGGACATTGCTGCTATAAACATTCAGGTGCACTTGCTCCTTCAGATCACTACATTTGTATCTTTAGATAAATACCAAGTAGTGCCATTGCTGGGTCATAAGGTAGCTCTATTTTCAACTTTTTGAGGAAACTCCATGCTGTTTTTCAGTGGATATATATTAACATAATGACTTTTATCAGGCAGAAGAACCTGATGGTGAAGAGTGTGAGTGCTGGAGCTCCATGCTTGGGAATCCTGGCTTCTCAGTCTATGAGTTTTATGGCCTTAGGTCTAACCGACTTTTTACCTTCTGTCTAAGTTATTATTGCTAACTAACAAATCACCCCCCAAATATAGTGGTTTACAACAATTTCTTTAATCTGCTCATGGATTTCTAGGGTTAGGAATTCAGACAAGGCACCATAGAGATGGCTCTCTGTTCCATGATGGCTGGGGCCCCAGGGGGCAACTTGATGGCTAGAGACTTTCAGAATCTTCCGGAAGCTGGAACTGCCTGTGATGGGCTGGGCCAACTAGAAGGCTAGAACTGATCACCAGAGTGCCTGCATGTGGCATCTCCATGTGACTTGGTCTTGTTCCATCATCGTGGCTGCCCACCATGGGTAGTCATACTCCTTATAGAGCTGTGTAGGCTCTGGATGCTGCATTGCTTTTTATGGCCCACCCTGAATATCACAACCCTTATTTCTGTCATATTCTATTGGTTGAAGTAGTCATGGGTCTTTCCAGATCCAAGGGCAGACACCTAGACCCCATCTCTTGGAACTGTGTTAAAAACTTCTGCAGTCTCCTTAAATGAGGATGAGAATAGTACCTTTCTTGTGTGAGTTTTCAGGTTTACATGAATTTATGTTTCTTAGGTGCTAAGAACAGGGCATGGTACCTTCATACTGAAGCAGGGACAACTCTTATCCCAGGCACTAGGCTAATGCTGAGCTTTCAGAGATGAAAGGGACTTAGCCTTGGTTTCCTTGAGAACTTCACAGTCAAGTGCAGGTGAGTTCGTTGGAGTCCTCTGTATGCAGCCTTCCCTTCCCTAGAAATCTGGGAGCAGAGTATTAACTAATTTCATTGCTCCGCCCAGCTTATCCTCCTATGGTATAGGAGGTGAGTAGAACTAAGCATTATTCTTATCCTTACTTAACCAAAGAGAAAATTGAGGCCCAGGGAGGTTAAATGATTTGCCTAAGGTCAGAGAATTAGCAGCCGAAGGCAAGACTGGAGGAAAGTTCACAATCCTCTCGTCTTTGGCTTCTGTAAGTCATGGACAGAAGTGGGACCCAGTCTTTTCAATATGCCCTTTCCTGAGGGAGAGGAGGGGGTGTCACTGCCACCATAGGGGTCACAACCAGCACTGCAGGCACAGAAGCCCAAGGACTTCATCTTCTACTTTGGCCTCTAATGAAGCTGTTGTCACATTTCCATCCTCTCCGCCCTCTAGGAAAACACTGCAGTACTGGGGGACCTCATTAAAAGAGCCACGTTAGTAGGAGGCAGAGTGCAGAGGAAGGAACAAGGAGCTGCTCAGCAGACCGGGCCCCTCTCTGTGGTTACTTCTCTCTAGCAGTTCACTTGTTCTGCCCTCCACACAATGCCTCCTTCCCAGGTCCCTCACTTCCACTTTCCCTAAAAATAAATCTCCCATTAGCTCCACTGGTGGCTTCTGAAGGAGCACAGCAATAAATTGAATTTCCAGCTTACACCAGAGCTTCGCAAAGTAGAGAAGGTACTTTCCCAGGGCCGCTCATCTGCACTTCTCAAACTGGAGCGATTGTTCCCAACAATGCAGAAGAGAGGCGCCTGCTCCCCTGATTCCTTGTATTTTCTTCCTAGTGGAGTCAGATTTGCATTCTCTTCTAATCCAGTCCGACTGCCAGGGCCAAACCCTGAGGGCTTGCATTCGCCAGAGTTCTGTATGGTCTGTGCCTGGGAGAGCTGCTATATAAAACATGCAGGGGGCCTGGGAGGCTTGACTTTAATCCCCAGCTGGGTCTTGGTGTTTCTTTCTCATTAAGGGCGACAGGGTTATCGGAGCTGGGAGAATGGGGACAGATAAGTTCCGTAATTCATTTCTCCCCACTCGTGCACAACCTATGAATGTCTTTGTCATGTATTTTTCCTCCAGAGAGCAAACTGATTATTGTGACAATCATCACCCACCACCTGGAATTTAGCATCCCAGATGAACTGGGATGAGACTCCAGAACAGGACTGTTACCAGTAACAATGGGTGGAGATTATATATATATATATATATATATATATATATATATATATATATGTATTTACATATATATATACATATATATACATATATATACATATATATATATGTATTTTAAGAGCTTCACTGGCCGATCTATCAGGTGCCTGCTGCCAGATAAGAATCCAGTTGAGCCTTATGCATATGAACTTTGAAAATCACTGATGAGGACTTATAAAATTAGGTCCATTTTACAGATAATAATAGAATGAGAAGTCACTCCTTCTAGGAGATCTTTTGGGGTCCAGCAGGCAAGTACTCCTTCATATATAGCCTACGAAATTTAGGTAATGCATTACTTCTAAGAGTTGAGCTTTGAGCTCCTACACTTTGATTAATTGTTAAATTGATAGGTGAAATATTTGTTGAGCATCAGTTACTGAATTATGTGCTGGGGCTTCGAAGATGATTAAAACATGGTCTTTGTGCGTAGGGACCACTTCCCTTGGAGACATTTTTGGTGGTTACAACTTGGGGTGAGGTGCTTCTGGCATCTCATGTGTAGAGACCAGAGAGGCTACTAAACATCCTACAATCCACAGGACAGCCTCACAACAAAGAATAATCCAGCCCCAGATATCAATAGTGTCAAGATTAAGAAACCATTGTTAGGAAGTCTTGTTAGAAGACAGGCATCTAGACAATGGCAATTAATATATTTTAATAAATGCCAGCATGGAGATAGGCACAAGGCATAATTTAAACAGAAATAAAGAGGAAAGCATGAAACTGGAGCTGATGCCTCCTCTCTTTTGCAAACCACCACTCCTTTCTGCTCAAGGCTGACTGTTTTCCTTCTATTGGCAGGAAGGGAGTCATGCTCTTTATTTTGCCCTTCCCTTATTTGAGGTGTCTGATAACAGTGTTTTCCATGCAGGTCTGAAAAAAAAGGCTGGAATATGGAAGGGAATTGGGATTCTTTCCCAATATGTAGGGTTCTGGGTTACTTGGAAAGCCAGAGACTCCTTAACCGTTTCGATCTTCCTTCTTTCTAATAGTCTTCCTTTCTGATCTTCAAACAGAACCATAGTGAATGGAAGCATTAGGCTTTCAGGCTGTGAGATTCATTGGAAAAAACCCAAGTTTCAGAGCTCTGGAGTCCCCTTAAAAAATCATTAAAGTCATTTCTCCACCATGGCCCTCAATTTCTTCACACGCAAAACGAGGTCATTGAATAGATGATCCTCTAGTTCTCTTCCAACACATTGGGCAAATGCCAGCTTGGTATTTTTCAGTTCCTGATGCCCACTGGACCTCAAATGTCCTTTTATTTTCACACTTAAGAGTTAGGAAAAAAAAAAATAGGGTTACCCCTGTTCTGCCATACTGCATTTTTCCAGTGGGAGGAAGAAGAGATGTTCACAAGAGACTAATTGTACACCAGCTCCTGGAAGGAAAAGACACCACTATTTCTCATGGGCTGGGTTTTGATCAAACAACTGAAGGTATGGAAAGGGAGGCCAAGAGGAGAGTGGAGTGCCCCTTTGGGATGAGCGTCTACCTGATTGTCCACCAGGCCTTTCTGCCTCTGTGCGAGGGACAAAATGATTTTGCAAAGGGAACTTTTTTTTTTTCTTTCAACTGTTTTCATTTAACTCTAAAGACTATTTCTAAGCACACTGGAACAACGAAGCAAAGTAGATCAGTCAAAATATGGAGAGTGGTCAATAACAGAAAATGTAGAGTTATTGGTCTTATCACTGAGGTGTGTATGACTTCTTTCCTTTCTGAATTCCTTCGGTTATCATGTGCTTAGCAGTTAAGTGTTCTGCCCTGATATTTGCATTATCCTCTTATCTCCCCAACTAGACTGCCTACTCCTTAAGGCCAAGCACTGTCTCTCAGACTTTTCTTCTGGAGTCCCACAGAGTTTACACCAGTGCTAGGCACAGAGATAGCATCATTCACTAAACACGGAGTGACTGCAACTCCATTTCAATAAGTATCTTTCCTCAAATACCTTTAGTTAACAAAGTATCTTCATAGTTCTTTTAAAGGACTATTTATATTTGAACACCTAGTTGATATTGCAAAAGGAGGGGGGGCTAGTGTCGTTTAGATTTATTGAAATAGCACTTAGCTTGTATTAGTCTAGAGCAGTTTCTCAACTTTGGTACTATTGATGTTTTGGTATGATTTGGGGTATTTGCAGTAACCCTTTATTGTGGGGTGCTGATTTGTGCATTACAAAATGTTTAGCAGCACTCCTGACTCTACTTACTCATGCCAAAACACCCCTTCCAATTTTGACGAACAAAATGTCAAAACCAAATATCCCACATTTGAGAAACACTGACCTAGAGGAAAACACAAGAAGATTAGTATCCAGAAAGCATTTATCAGTTAGTAATCACCTACTAATTCTTGAAAATTCCATTATACCAAGACATTTCATGTATTTCTTCAGAATACATCAGATTTACTCATACAGTCATTCATTCTCCAGACATTTATTGAACATCTGCTGTTTTCTAGGTACTATAGAGGAATCTATGATGAATTAAATATAATTCCAGACACTCAGGATGCACCATCTAGCAGTGCAGATAAAATATGAGTCAAATATAAGGTGATAGAAAATAATTCCTGCTCTAAAATAGAACTACAAATAATGTGGTTTCCAGACCACTAGAAGTCCATGAACTTTTTGTTACTGATTCACAAAGAAGAATGGAAGTCACCTTGTTAAGCACACTATTTAGATCTGATGATTTCCTTTTCTTTTCATAATAAGATCGTACAAGTGAGGAAAGCATTACTTTTATTTACATTCTGGTGCAGTTTCCTTATTTCACTGTAGATTGGAAACAAAGTGGTGACCGTCTCTTTCAGTAGCACTGCTCAGAAACACAGGGGAAAACATTACTATGTTTCACATAGGGGAGGTGTGACAACCAGGTTGAAGAAATAATTGGAGAATTATTCATAGTTCAGGAGGCAGTTGATCTGGGGTTCGGAAGATGGATAGGTGGATTTTTCAGAATAAGCTCCTCTGATGACCCTATGATCTTGGTGGCTTGACACAATGAGGTGTTAATTCTTGATGAATTTGCCATTCCTCATAGGTCAACAGAGAGATTCTGTTAGTGCATTCATCAGGGAACAGGCTCCTTCCATCTGGTGACCCAACATCATCTATGGTCTTGGGAGTCCTCTACTGAATTTTATTGGAAGATAAGAAAAGAGTGTAGAGAGGCACATCCTTATCAAAATCCCTCATCAATGACTTCTGATCACCTGCCTACCATATATCTTAATTCTGCTGGCATTTTATTGTTGAGACTGAGTCATGAACTGCTACCCCAATGCAGGGGTCTTGGACATGCAGTCTAGCCCTATGTTAAGAAAGTAGAGGAGAGAATGGATATTACTGAACACCAGGTGTGTCCTTTATAGAAATTGCCTGGTAGGCTTTTCAGGGGAACAGAAAAATAAGTGTGAAAGAATTGGTAAAAACATTCAAGGGACAAGTAGACAAGAATCATTAGTTAACAGGAAAAAAAAATTGAGTGTATGTGAAGACAAGTTATAGGATATGTGGCTGAAGAATCTTGGATAGATTTCAATGATATTCTCATTGGTGATAGACAGTTGTTGGACATTATTGCTCTTTTAAAATCTTCTCAAAACTTGAATTTTTTTTAAAAAGATGTTATTTATTTACTTGACAGACAGAGATCACAAGTAGGCAGAGAGGCAGGCAGAGAGGGGGGGGAAGGAGGCTCTCTGCTGAGCAGAAAGCCCAATGCAGGGCTCGATCACAGGACCCTGAGATCATGACCTGAGCTGAAGGCAGAGGCTTAACCCACCGAGCTCCCCAGGCACCCCTCAAAACTTGAATTATTAAATAACAATTTTCTGATTATAGCATAGCTTGTGTAGAGTAGGAAATATAGACAATATAGAAGTTACAAAGACCAAATTTTATTTCCCCCGTATTTCTCTTATCCAGAGAAGAAACATTGTCAGTGTTTTAGTGAGTAAAAACAAGGCCTGTGGACTCAATCTGTTGGGTTTATGTTATTTCTTCACCACTTTCCAGCTGGATAGTCCTCGGCAAGTTACTTTGACTCTATGCATCTGTTTATTCATTTGGCAATTATTGTGAAGATAAAATGAGAAAGTGCACATAAAGGGATTAAGATGGTGCTTTTACATGATTAGAGCTCAGTAAATGTTAGATAATATTGTGAGCACTTTTCCATGTCATTACACATGTTTTTCAACTATGTAAGATTCCCAAGATGTGCTTATTATACTATATTTAGCCAACATCTTGTCATTGGGGATTCTGTTTATTTCTTTTCATGTGTATCAATGTGTATATATATGAGTTTAAATATTACTTGAAGAAATACATTGGTGCATGAAGTTTTATATCCTTACTTATTTCTATAACGTAAAGTATGAGATTACTGGGTCAAAAGCACCTTACCAACAGCCCCATGACACATATTGCTTCAACTGCACTCTAGAACCATGGAATTAATACTGTCACTAGCATGGTATGAGAACTTCAGTTTTCTGGACTCTTGCCTACCTCAGTATTAATATTTAAATACCTGGAAGGCGAAGATGGTATCTCATTTCACAGAACTTTTGGGTTCTGGTAAGCCAAAATATGTTATGGCATTAACTGTGTGTCTAGCTGTGAAGGTGTTTGTTAGACCTTTCCATGGTAATGAACATGTAAAAGAGGGCTCTCTAGACTAGGGGGAGATTTTTAAAATCTAAAGTAGAGTAAAAGCATTTAACTGGAGTTTTGGAGATATATTTTGGGATCTTCAATCATATGAGATGGAAACCACCTGAAATTTATTTCTTTTATCCAGTTCCTTAGTCCATGGACCAGATTCTATCTAGAACACAGCTTTAGAGAATTACATGCTCAGCACTGAAATATAACCTTACTGGGGGACTAAATATATCTCCCATACTACAGATCACATCAGCTATAATCGTTTCCAGGGATGGAAATGATCAAAGGTAACCAAATGTTTAAGACCTCTCTTGATGCTTCTCCCCACCAATCTATGGCCGTTACATGACTTTTCAGGACTATTTAAAGACAAAGATTTTATTGCCTTCAACTCCAGACTACCTGTAGGGGTTCATATCCTCTTCCAAGCTCTGGGGAGACACTAATAGTAGGAATGTTGGTTTCTGAGTGTTAACAACTACATCTTATCAAAGCACCAAGTGGTTTCATTTACTTCCTGAGTATGATACA
This sequence comes from Mustela lutreola, assembly GCF_030435805.1. Classification (NCBI taxonomy): domain Eukaryota; kingdom Metazoa; phylum Chordata; class Mammalia; order Carnivora; family Mustelidae; genus Mustela; species Mustela lutreola. Next base: position 98,208,515 of record NC_081295.1, read on the forward strand.
GTGCAAATCAGGCAAGTTGCAAATTCCTCATAGCAATTCCTATTAGAACTGCCCAAACTGAAAACCAGGTGTTACCCATAAATCCCTGCAAATTACTCAACCATTAGCCTCCCTCCATCAGAGAAATGAGGGATCCAGTCACAGTGGGTTTTACCAGTGTTATCTTCTGTAATAAAACGGGGCCACACACTTTCCTAAAACCAATATAGTAAGAGTATGTCTCTGAAATGTAAATAATCATTTAGAAAGAGAACCATCCAATCTGTTTGCAGAATTGTTTGGAGTATGTTTTACTGAATTGACTTTAAAAAAAAAAAAAAAAGACCCTGCATTTTCTGAAACACCAGCTGTTTGACATCAGAGGGTTACAACATATGCTAAAGATCAGCGACTTTTGATTACCAAAAGATCATGTACAATCAGTAGTATGTCCAGTGCCATAATGTTAACTATTATTTTTTATCAGACTTAGGGGCTGGTTTGGAGGAAGAGAAAACAGAAAAGGATGAAAGAAAGGAAAGGAAAGGAAAGGAAGTATGAAATGGGAGACTGCCAGGGGTGGGGAGAGGGCAAGAAGGAAAAGGCAAAGGAAGGAAAAAGGGATGGAGGAAGGATGAAAGGGAGGGGAGAGAAGAAACTGTAGCATTCTCTCTTCATGCTGACCTTTGAATTATAATGGAATGATTTTGTCCATTCACCCTTGTTTTCCTCAGCCATCTGCAGCATATACACACAATCTCCCCAAGTCCTAGTTTCTGTCGAAGGGAACATTGCTCATTGAAAACATGTCAGTAGCATTCAGTAGTAATGAGTGGACAGGGTCATGGATCAAGCAATCTACCTTCATTGCAGGGGGTTGTCAGGAAAAATCATTTGCTTTTCCTCAAATGATCATAAATAGCACTATGCTCCAGGTGTTTAAAGATGCTGAAACAATTACCTTTTAGTCTCTCCCAAATGCAAATCATAGAGAATTATCAAATTAGAATGACTTTCAGCTTAGTGTGTCCATTTTGATCTGCTCCCATTTTTAACTAATGATGGGTGTTTTAAGAATGATGTTATGGGGGGTGCCTGGGTGGCTCAGTGGGTTAAGCCGCTGCCTTCTGCTCAGGTCATGATCTCAGGGTCCTGGGATCGAGTCCCACATCGGGCTCTCTGCTCAGCGGGGAACCTGCTTCCCCCTCCCTCTCTCTCTGCCTGCCTCTCCATCTATTTGTGATTTCTCTCTGTCAAATAAATAAACAAAATCTTTAAAAAAAAAAAAAGAAGAAGAAGAATGATGTTATGGGCTGAAAAATAAAATCCGGCACTTTTTTTCTTATGAAAAAATAGAAATGGGGCGCTTGGGTGGCTCAGTGGATTAAGCCGCTGCCTTGGGCTCAGGTCATGATCTCAGGGTCCTGGGATCGAGTCCCACATCGGGCTCTCTGCTCAGCAAGGAGCCTGCTTCCCTCTCTCTCTCTCTCTCTGGCTGCCTCTCTGTCTACTTGTGATTTCTCTCTGTCAAATAAATAAATCTTAAAAAAAAATAGAAATGAATGGGGAAGGTATTAAGTGGTACCAGTTAGGAAACCACATCCAAGATATTGCTAGTTTTAGTAAGGAAAAAATAATTAAGGAAATTTCAAAATAACTGAGTGAGTTCCTCATGTTTTCTGGATATAGTCACCTTGACTACATTACGTTAATTTCCCCCATAGATTACTTACTTATAACTAGTACCCCCTTGTGACAAGAAAACAAAAACCACAGTGCCTCAGTAAACAGCATCACTGTATCAGCTAAATCGCCCCAATCAGAACCTTGGGCCTTACACCTCCTCTCTCTCTCTCTTTCATCAAGGCCAGTCCTTCTCACAAGAGTTGTTGGTGTATCCATCCGCCACACCAGACACTCTTCGAGGTACCACTGTCTCTAGCCTGTTGCACTATTACAATCTTCTTACCAGTATTTGTAGCCTCCAATCTATATTGTAGCCAGAATTATCTTTTGAAAATAATAAATGAAAGCTTATATTTATGTTGATATTTAAAGTTACTTAAAGTTATTTAAATTTAAAGCAACCCTCCATTGCTTTTTGGGATAAAGACCCAAATGTTTAGGATGTCTACAAAGTCCTGCCGACTCAGTTCTCTGTCTCCCCCTCCCGCCATATTTACACCACTTCATACCCTAAATATTCAGCTCTCTTACAGGTTATTTTTGCACACTGTTCACTTCTGTTTTCTTTTTTTTTTTTTAATTTTATTTATTTATTTGACAGAGATCACGAATAGGCAGAGAGGCAGGCAGAGAGAGAGGGGGAAGCAGGCTCCCCACTGAGCAGAGAGCCCGATTCAATTCGGGGCTCAATCCCAGGACCCTGAGATCATGACCTGAGCCTAAGGCAGAGGCTTAACCCACTGAGCCATCCAGGCACCCCAACTGTTCACATCTGTTATGGCACATATCTTACCTGGTAATTAAATACACATTTGTTTGCTTATTTTTTATTTGCAGTTTTTCCATTTGGAGGCATTGGTCAATAGTGCCACTGTAAACATCTGTGTACAGGTTTTTTGTGTGAACATGAGTTTTCATTTCAGTAAATACACAGGTATGATTGTAGGATCATTTGATAAATATATGTTCAATTTTATAAAAAGCTGCCTAGCTGTTTTTGAAAATGGTTGTACCATTTTGTATTCCTACTAGGAAGCTGTGAAAGATCCACCAGTCAATATTAAATAACAAATATTAGGGTCGGGTAGATTCCTTGTCAAGGTTTCAAATGTTTGTTCAAGGCTTCCTCATCAGCACTTATTTCTGTATATTTTAACAATCCCAACAATGTGCTGTTACCACTTGATTCTTACAAGGAACTGGACTAGCATGTTAAGAAACAAGTAATTCATAAAAGAGTTTAGATTAGAATTCAGGTCCCACTCACTCTCCAAAATTAAGTGATTAATGATATGCTTGCTAACTGGGAGGGGCAAATAAGACTCATTTACAGAACTTAATTTACTGTATGAAGAATTAATGGAACAAATTCTTTTTGTACTTTAACACTAAAGGGTAATTATTTATGACTTCAGTCCTCTTGTTTTGGTTAGGATTCTGTATATTAGCATTGACTGGACCCGGGTTCCTGAAATGAAATGCAGGCTAGATTACTTTGAAACAATGATGTAAAATTCAAATACATTGTCTTTACTGAGTAAGGTAATGGGTGAATGTGGCTGGCCTGTCAGAAAACTGGGTTTGAGTTTTGGAATTAGTTGAATGACATTTGCTTCTGAGCATTAGTTTCTTCATCATACACTGAGGCAATAATGGCAAGAGATCTGGAAGCTCCTTTCCCACTGGCATTGTATACCTAGGTGAAGCACTTAGGACTGATGAAAGCCAACAAAGAAAAGAAAAGAAAAGAAAGAAAGAGAAGTTCAAAAATTTTTATTTTGAATTGATAAAATGAAGAAAGAACATAATTATATTTAAAAAAATTCCCCTCTACTGATACGGTCTCAAGTTCTTTTTTGCCTGAACTACATGTATTAGCTATTTGATTACATAACACATACACTGAGGATTTTCTTCATGTGAACAACTTATAAACTGTACATTAGTATTTACATAATAGGTAATTATTTCCACTTGGAATGTCCTTGCCAATATTGTTCTTCCTTAAAAATTGTATTTCCCTAGGTTAGCAGGACTTGACCGTAAAGTACTTTTAGGGAGGTTGGTGATTCTGTTAATATGATTTCATCTTCAATTATTATTCATCGTTCACTCCCTTCTCATTTACTTATCTTTTCATTTAAATTTATTGCACTATTATGGAGTCAATATTAAATAACAAATATTAGGTTGTTATAAATATCAGGTTGGGTAGATTCTTCGTCAAGATTTCAAATGTTTGTTCAAGGCTTCCTTCATTTAAGATGCCTTTTCCGTTTTTAATATCTGAATAGAATGGAATTTTTTATAGAAATGTTTCC